>NC_089493.1:84954076-85004076 GCF_036850765.1 Saccopteryx bilineata | reverse complement strand
GTCAAAGCAAATGAATGGGCACAATGAGTTTAACAGGGGACGATGCTCCAGAAGTGAAAGCAACCTGTACACCATGGAATTGTGGGTAACAAGAGAATGAGCGTGTGCTAATGATTGGATGCAGACAAGCAATGAGTCATTCCAGAGCTCACAGTCAAACAAACTGCTTGTGGCACTAATGCTTGTGCCCAATTACCAATTCAGAAAGAAAATAAGAAGCAGTTTCAGTAGAGTCAGGGTGGGAAATCTCCAATTAGCACCAATTAGTGAAGTTGCTTCCCAGAATGGAATTCTCAGGACATTAAAAAAAAAAATCTCCCAGAATGCCTGATGGAAGCATTTATTTACCAGGTGATGAAACCCCTGAAGTATGACTTGGGGAAGGTTTGTGCCTGTGAAATGTGAATATGGATACTAGCTGGAACTTGCCTGCTCGGTTTGACTGGTCAATCATTGGCTGTACTATTCTTCTTCTGGCATTAATAAACCTGAAATAAAACAGAAGAGTCCAGTCATCAAATACAACCATTTGTGCTCTACGAACATGTTTGTGAAACTCTGTGGGAAACACAACAGAATCTAACATCAACAGAAAATTATCTTTTTAATTCAAAGGCAATTTTCTCTTTCACTGTTCAAAAACAGTTGACCAGATCATCCCTCCCATCATCTCACAACCACCTCAAGGATGCCTTGCTAAAAAACCAACCAACCAACCAACAAAAGCCCAGGGAGGGGAAAAAGTTTTCACTGAGAAAGCTTCTATTCATTTGCAACGGCGCTGCTGCTGCTTCTTGAACAAGTACGGATCTGGTTAAAGTCCGCAGGCCGGATGATTTTTCTCCTCTTCCTAAACTCCTCATCACAGGGAGACGCAGCTTCCCCTGCAGCTGGTCATAAATGGTGACCAGGCTCTGGCACTCTGCTTTCACAAGGTATTGTTAGGTCAGCAAAGCCATCAATTAGGCTGTCTGAAGTTTTATCACCAACACAGCAGTAATAAGTGCTGGCCAGAAAGGCTTCTGCTCTTCGGCAACTCCTGCAGTTTAAGCCTGTAAAGTTAGGGGTCGTTTAGAGGTCAGTGCCAGCTGGGGGCGGCCTTTCCAGTCTAAGCTGGGACACCCAGGGCAGGGATAAGGTAACTGCCAACCATAAACCCAGCCACCTTTCAACCCACGAGAAAGACAGAGCCTCAGGTACACATGGTTGATATTAAAGCCCAAGAAACGTTTTCAAATCAGGTGGTGGTTGAATCACAGGAATGTGGAGAAGCAGTTATTTCGTCTAGAAGCCTGGATCTAATTTTGTTGGAAATCCAAAAATAAGTGCCTACTTCATGTTACTTTAATGTTTAATAATGCCCATCAAATATTCATGTACAAAAAGAGTAAGATGATAAGAAATCTCCTTTATTTCTCTAAATTTAATAAAAACAAAACAATTTTCCACCATTTGTGAGTTACCCTTGTCCCTGTGCATTTAGTGACGTGCATTCCCCACACACGTGAGCCAATGCACAGAATTCATCCGGCTGCGCATTTGGGGGGGCATGAGAAGGGGGGGTGCCTAGCACGCAGCTAGCTGTCCTTTAAAAATATACCCATTTACAACATTTCCCAATATTTCCAGTGTCAACTTTGAAGTGCTTGGGGACTTAATGATTAATGAGTCTGCATGGGGCCACAGGCAGGAACTGAAAACTCGTTCTTTGAAATTAGCTAAATAAATAAATAAGTAAATTTTAGTGTGTGTTGGCAGCTCTGCGTTCCTACGGAGATGAAGTCCCTAGCTGAAGTCTCTTCCGAAGGACAGCAGCCCACACCCATTCAGGACCCCTGTGAGCGCTCCAATGGGAATACAATTAGGCTGGAGAATAATAGCTGCAAGGAGACCAAAGGAGTCTTTTGCATATAGTGTATGTTTGCAAAAGAATGAGCTTCCTTATTACTTAAGAAAGTATATAGCTCAGTTGTCAATAATGTGACACCCCCACAGTTTAGGGGAAGAAAGTGACTGGGCTCTGGGAGGTGAAAACAAAAGGAGAATCGCAACTGCATATTCATTCCCACCTGGGACCGGAGCTGGTGCTCAGATCGATCCCAGAGCCTTCTGAAATTATCCCTCCAACCAGACAAGGTGCTTCATTATCTACTCCCCTCACTGTCTGTACTGGGACCAAGGAGGACTGACCTGAGATTTCCACTCCCAGGAACCCTTTTTATCAGCTCAGGTTAGGATCAGTTGAGGTGCTCAGGAGAGAGGGAGAAACATTTCCTCTCCTCCTTGAAGTTTCTAATGGAGGACACACATGGCAGGGTTTCACCTCCTTTTATGTATTACTAATCCTGGTTTTGTTTTTTCCTATAGGCCAACTCTTTAGGTAAAATGAATTGCTATTTTTTTCCCCTTTTTAATTTCACCCTTTTGCTCTTTTATTATTTACATCTGGAGGTTGTTCCCTTATTTATGTCTTTCTCTCCAGTTCCCCCAAACACTCCCTTACTCACAGAGCTGCAAGGCATCATGGTTCTTAGTTCTCAGCAGGAGAACTCCACACTGTCTTCAAACAAATAATTACAGGGAAGGTTAGAGGTTCACTCAAAGGTCATTTCTTTGGATACTCATCAGAATGTTTACATTAGTAAAAAAACGGGGTCCTCTCAAAAGGTTGTTCAATGGGGGATACACAACAATACAGAACATTAAAAAAGCATTCTGTGTGCTAGCAGGTCTTTATAGAAGCGCTGAACTTGGAACTGCCACTCCAGTATTACATTTTCAAATAGTTCCCGTGGCATGGACTGGATGTTCACTAGCAGTTATGGTGGTGGCCTTGCTTTGTCCAGTTCTACTAAACAAATATGCAGAGAAGCCCCTGCAGGTTTCCACTAGATCCTTTTACAAAGGGTCACAGAAATTTTGCTTTTTTTTCACTTGGGCTCCCTTTAACCTTTCTGAATTTTTATTCTCAAACAATGTTTTTCATCTATAGTGCTGTATCTATACAGCAGATAGATACATAACTCTACCATATTCTTTTAAATCACACAGAAGTTTAAAAACATATGGGCCCCCATTTTTTCAGAACTCTAACGTACACCTTCTGCTAACTGTCAACTTCCCTGATCTTGGAATATCTTATAAACGTCATAGATGTTATTATTAAAACTAACAATGCACGAGTTCTCTGTAAGAGCATTTTAACACTCAGAGATGAAATTAACCCACGATACCTATGATCCACAGGCCACTCTTAAAGAACATACCAATGTACATATAAACGGAGCAACTCATTATAAATTAAAAAAAATAAAATTAGGAGTAATTTTTTTTCATTAATATCACTATAAAGAAATTTTCAAATATGGTCTTTCCCCAAAATTACACGACATGAAATTCTTTCCCACTCCTCTGATCTATAGTTTAAAATGAATGTACTCAGTGCTCCAGCAGTAAACAGAATAGCAACTTTTGATTCTACTCAGATTTTAAAGAGTCTAAATTGAAAATCAACTGATCTTCAATCTTTTAAGGCCCAAGCTCTATTCATATGGAAAAATACGACTCCTGGGTTCAAAGACAAAAGACAAGACGTCTTGAAAAAGCTCAAACGGTTTCTTGAATATTAAATGGGCCTTACAAAATAACATTTTGATGAGTTAAGTGTAAATGAATCAGACACATATGGATTAAGTTATCCTTGAATTTCACACGGGTTTAAAAAATAAGGGAAAAGAGGGTCTTGGCAAAAACATTTTGGACTTTGCCAAACCCAAAACATCTGAAAAATTGCTGAAGACATCCAACTAACCAAAACGCAGCAAGTTGCACCCAACTTTAATGAAAATCCCCAAACGTTATTTCCAATCCAAAGACTACTCGGTTTTTTCATCTGTATCTGATATATTTTTTTTAAATTCTCTAAGTCTTAATGTCATCCTGGAATGATATTGAAGCTGAGGACACATAATATACTTCTCTATTGGTACAAACAATTTAACTCAAAATTACAAAGTCTTCTTAGATATTAAATAGCTCTTAAAAACATTCTGAGGTTTGTACAACTTGTATGTAAAACGTGCCATATATGATAAATGTCATAAATAAAATGTGCTAGTAAGTCTAGTGCCTTATCCAGATTTCACTCAGAAAAAAAGATTTCATTAGCCTCATTGTGACTTTTTTTTTACAGGCCAGAGATAATTCCATTAGTGATTCCTTAGGGAATGAGAACCCTAAAGTGCACTAGTTCCATTGATTTGTATTGAACACAAAGTTAGTATACAGGCTCACACAAAGGCTCTGGAGAATATCTGCTAATACTGTCTACTTTCTCACCAAACTTTACAAAACCAGAAAATGCATTAGTGTGTGGGAACCTTAAACATTATATACCAAGACGGTTAGCTTAAAAGTAACTTAAATATAGAAATAAATGCAATGATTTTCCTAGAATCATGAGGCCTTTTTGAGTCAACTCAGATATGAAAAAGAATATGTTAAAAAGAATAAACCCAAGATGGAAAAATAATCACTAAAAGCTCATCTTGTCTTGCTGAAGTGCTGTCTGTCTCCCAGAGACCTCTTCCTGCCCCCCCCACCCTAAGAACTGAACTTTTCAGCTTTGCATACCTTCCTGCAACTGAAATCTCACTATCTTGACTTTTTTAAAAAGGTATTTCACTCCAAAGGATATTTCAGATTGATAGAAGTAGGCTTAGGTGTCATTTCTGATTGTTGGTTGATTTATTTTCCTTTCTCTCCCTCACCCCCTTCTTTTTAAATGGCTGATAAATCCTTTTTTTCTGGTTCACTAACTTCATGCCACACCTGGTAACCGACTCCTTTAGGCAGCATTCCTTTTGTTAGAAAGTGCAGGCGCAGTGGAGTCACCTGGAACACCGCCAGCCCCAAACGCTAAGGAGGAAGAAAGACTCCCCAGAACTGAAGCATTTGCATGGATTGGTCTGGTCTAGGAAGGGGCTGAACTGTTGAAGAGGGAGCAGATAAATTTGGAGGAAGTGTTGCAGGCAGCTTGGTGACTAAGGACCTGTTAAAAAATGGAAAACCTCTGCTTTTCCACCGTCCCCAACCACCAGTGAAGGTGCTTATTCACAAAGTTTGCTACTTGTTGGTGTTGGTAACAATGAAGTCTCAACCTTTCAAATCAGTTATCAAGTTTCTTCATTTTTTTCTTAGCGCGCGCGCGCACACACACACACACACACACACACACAAAAGCGCTAGTCTTTTTTTATGCTGTGGTTATGGTCAAGAGTGGGGGTTTTCAGTAAGATACATAAAATGATAAAATCAATGTATTAAAGCAGGTTTAATGCCTTTGACTATGTATTCGGGTACATGAATGATTGAGTCATGTTGCAAACATAAATTTCTCACTGGTGGCCAGACAATGGGCCTTTTCTCACAGTCAACAGTGAGCAAAGTAAGGTAAATAAAATTCATGGGCTATTTAGGGACACATTCATGGTTCATAATTTCCATGAGCTACTACAGCTTAATTTATAATTTGATAGATATCAGATTTGTCTACAACTCTAAAGATAAATGAGCTAATACTCATAAATTTACAATATGAAAACATGATATTAATCTGGAATGACAAACCTTTATGAATATACCCCGAATATTGGAGTGTTCACATTGACATAAAAGGCCCTTGGCAAAATTATCAAGTAGGTGATGCTTATCTTTTTGGGACCTTCTACGATGTCTCTTTATTATTCTTTTTTGTATCTAATTGTTCCCCAAGGTTACAAGGGCTCACACAGTTTCCTTACCAAGTTACTCTACTTTGGGTAAACCCTTCTCAATTACTATTTCATATTCCAGACTTCTCCAAAGAACAAAATAACAAAGAACGTGGAGTCATATTCTCTGCCCTTTTGGCTGTGTGACGTTGGGCAGGTCTACTTAACCTTCCAGCCTCAGTTTGTTTCCTATCTATAAACTGGGGCAATAATTGGGCCCAAATTGTTTTTAGGATTAAGGGACATATTATATGTAAATTCCTTGGCACACTGCCTGACACAGAAAAGGCCCATTAAATGTTAGTTGATACTCAAAGTGCACCCAGCTAATGTCCCCTCTTAAAGAGCTCTGTTCTTTTATAGGTAATTATTAGGACTAGGTGGGTGACTATTAAACCAACACATGCTGAGTTGATAAGAGGGCAATAATGTGTTGTACCCCTGCAGGTAGCATGTGTCCACGTAGTAGGGTCTCTCCAGAGACCACAGCTAATCCAAATGTATAATGCCATGATGGGGATCTCAGACATTGACACAAGCATCTGCTAGGGGGCGAGGTAGTAGGATGAGCTATGTTGGAATCACACTCTCTTAATGGTTCTCTAGATCCTTACAACTCTGTGTTCCATGGACCAGCCACACCAAAATCACTCTGAGCTTGTTAGAACTGCAGAAATACTGGAGTCTCTACTCTAGTACTGCTGAATCTCAATCAGTATTGAAAAAGATCTCCAGGTGATCTACGCACAGTTATGTTTGAGAGATCTGCTCTAGATCACATATCAAATAGATGATCCAGCACTTTGCCTAAGAATAGAAACTTGGAAAGATCAAGTTTCAATCATGAAACCCAGCTGTGAAAATGCACATACTATTCTCTTTAGTTATCTTGGATCTGAACAGTCTTTTGATCACTTGCCTTGGGCGACAATTTATAATAATTCATTTTATTCCATCTGCATCTCTTATAGGAAGACTGGGCCAATCAATCTTTTTTGGAAATTGTTATCTCTCAGGAATGGATAGGAGGAAGATGGTCAGGTTTTTTTTTTTTTTTTTAATTATAATTTATGTAATGATGTGCTGAGTTTTTAATAATAAGTATGATTATTTTTATAATTAAAAAAAAATTTAAAGGTGACCTGGAGAATTTGGCATCTTATTTGACTAAGATTTATATGGCCCATAGTAGACTTTTTAATAAAGGTATCTGAGACATTTCCTCTAAGATAGAAAACTATCTTTTAATTTCCTTTATAATATTGAGCAATAATAAACACTATTCTCAAGTATAATCACACCCAGTGGCATGTAACAAAACATCCCAGCAGGTTATGATTTTGAAACAACTGTTATTCTTACAGAATGCCATCAGATTATTCATATGTGGCTATTTATCATGCACTCTAAAAATGATCTTTCAAAGCTACTTGAAAGTGAGGGAGGAGAAAACATACACACTTCCTTAGCTATTCATATCTAGGATCTATCCTCTTAAAGATAAAATACTAAGTCAATAGACATAAGTTGTAGTATATTACCTCATCCTGTACATGATTTATTGCAGATGGAAATCAACT
Organism: Saccopteryx bilineata; assembly: GCF_036850765.1. Lineage (NCBI taxonomy): Eukaryota > Metazoa > Chordata > Mammalia > Chiroptera > Emballonuridae > Saccopteryx > Saccopteryx bilineata. The sequence continues at coordinate 84,996,725 of NC_089493.1, read as the reverse complement.
AGAAAATGAATTACTTTGAAAGTTTTATTACTGACATTAAAATTCCAGATCTATATACCTACACACCTTAATAGTGCTTCTGAAAACAACTCTTTGCAGACACGGAAGATCCATCTACAACTTTATTCAGCTCTCTCAGCCGAAAAAGCAGGAGTAATCATTTTCAAAATTACCAATACCCACTGCCTGCTCATCTACCTGAACACTATAGTCTGACTGAGTTGAAAAATCAACCAGTCACTTGATCATCAGTGATGTACATTTCAGCCAGTTCTCGTTATGTTCCTAGCCATTTACTAATTCACATTATGGGGAGAAGATCCTGACAGATCTAGCATCTTTTTAGCTTTCATGATCATCTTTGACTGAAGTATTAATTCTCTGTCCTACTTCTCACTGGAAACCACCTAAGCATTATTCACGAGCCAAAAGTGCACCAAGCTGTTTAGCAATTATGTATTAGATATGTTTGAGGAGATCAAGGTGCACTCACATGCCCTGTGCTATGGATCTCTCTCTGATTAGCTTGTCATCTGCTCGGAATAAGATGTAGGCTGATTCTCCCATACAGTCGAGCAGGCCAGCTGTTAGCTGCCTGTCAAGCCCTCAAGTGGACAAGTAGTCCAGGAGCAAAAATGTCACTCCTTTGATCTGGCAAGGAGCAGCTGCTGATTTATAGAGTAGGACTTTGTTCTTCCGTTCTATTTTACTTTCTTTCCTAAGGCAGAACCACAAAATCCAGGAGAAAAAAAAAAGTGCCGTTCCCAGCAACATCAACAAGCTCTGACAACTGCAACAGGGTTTTTCTTGGCCCTAACAAAGCTCTCAGGCATCTCCTTTGACGCTCACCTTTCCCCCACCCCTCCCCCCACCACCATTTTTTGCAATGCGGTACTTATTGTTTAATTCAGCTTCTGTAAATGGAATGGACTGTGGCCAGCAAGCCTGGGGCATAAACACACCTGTATGAAAGAAGGCTTATTGTAGCAACCATCTACAAGCAAGCTCGCATGAACCATGCGTTCCGAGTTCAGAAAAATGCTCCATTTTTCTTGACAGCAAATTTTACCCTAAGTGAGTTTCTATTTTTAGTGCCACCAACCTATGATGACTACATTTGAACTGTTTCCTCTCCAAAGACTTCGCACTCTTAAAATCAAAGAGAAAAAAGGATTAGGTTGTTTTCATCTGTGAGCAAACTGATTCATCAGAAATGTTTATCCACTGTCTCTGATATCAATCATTAAGTGTTGAATTAAACATCCAGAAAGGCTCTAACAAATGCAATATCAACGATGCCATAATATTGATTTCATTATCACCGATTTCTACAGACAAAGGCTTCCCTGAGTAATATAGAAGAGAAAAAAATCAACAACAAAATCTAAGTAAGCCAAAATGGTTTCAATCACGTGTCTCTTCTCAATGAATAAATCTGTCAGGTCAGAGATGTCCTATCAACCACGTGGAACATGAAACAATGTGTGGCCTTAAGATAAACTGTTAGACAGACAGCCAACTAAATGGGAAATGATATTTTCAAACAACAGCTCAGATAAGGGCCTAATATCCAAAATTTACAAAGAACTCATAAAACTCAACAACAAACAAACAAACAATCCAATAAAAAAATGGGAAAAGGACATGAACAGACACTTCTCCCAGGAAGAGATACAAATGGCCAACAGATATATGAAAAGATGCTCAGCTTCATTAGTTATTAGAGAAATGCAAATCAAAACTACAATGAGATACCACCTTACCCCTATTAGATTAGCTATTATCAACAAGACGGGTAATAGCAAATGTTGGAGAGGCTGCGGAGAAAAGGGAACTCTCATCCACTGTTGGTGGGACTGTAAAGTAGTACAACCATTATGGAGGAAAGTATGGTGGTTCCTCAAAAAACTGCAAATAGAACTACCTTATGACCCAGCAATCCCTCTACTGGGTATATACCCCAAAACCTCAGAAACATTGATACGTAAAGACACATGTAGCCCCATGTTCATTGCAGCACTGTTCACAGTGGCCAAGACATGGAAACAACCAAAAAGCCCTTCAATAGAAGACTGGATAAAGAAGATGTGGCACATATACACTATGGAATACTACTCAGCCATAAGAAATGATGACATCAGATCATTTACAGCAAAATGGTGGGATCTTGATAACATTATAAGGAGTGAAATAAGTAAATCAGAAAAAAACAAGAACTACATGATTCCATACATTGGTGGAACATAAAAACGAGACTAAGAGACATGGACAAGAGTGTGGTGGTTACCAGGGGTGGGGGAGGGAGGACATGGGAGGGAGGGAGGGAGAGAGTTAGGGGGAGGGGGAGGGGCACAGAGAACTAGATAGAGGGTGGCGGAGGACAATCTGACTTTGGGCGAGGGGTACGCAACATAATTTAATGACAAAATAACCTAGACATGTTTTCTTTGAATATATGTACCCTGATTTATTAATGTCATCCCATTACCATTAATAAAAATTTATTTTAAAAAAATTAAAAAAAAAAGATAAACTGTTAGAAGTCATCAGCCATATGTATTTGTATGTAGTTGTGCATGTGAATACATGCTTGTACACATACATGTATGTATACGTATATGACACACACACATATATACCCCAGGCCATCAACTTTGCCAGAGATTAACACCTGGCTAAGTTTTCTATGCAGCTGCTGAAAGGAAGAGTAATAAAATGTTATCAACTCTAGGCTAGTTAGAGGTATTACTGCATAGGTCAAAGACAAGGATTTCATGGGCGGTGAAAATGCTGACAGCACGAGAGGAGAGAACAGTTGCTGGAAACCCTTGCTTCTACTCCACTATGCTTCATTCTAGTGTTTGCTTTTTCTTCGCCTTCTTATGCTCCTGGGGGAATAGAGATTTTTCTCAGCCTCATTTCTTTCTTTACACTATGTCTCCCTTCAGTCAGTCCAAAGTTACTAAGCACCCACCTCCTCTCCATTCAGAGAATTATACTAGCAGATGCTTTCTCGGAGGGGGTATGTATCCCAGTGAGAGACTGAGTCCTGGAGGAGAGTCAATAAGTGGTAGGCGGGAAGGAAAAGTGTAGAGAAGCAATGATGCTGTGAGGCTGCTTTTTATCCTTTTTCAGTCCAGAAAAACTTAGAATAAATGCTTTTTTTTTAAGGCTCATAGTAATCCGTGCATGTGTCACACATTGGTATGTCTTCCACATTCTATACTTAACAAAAGACAAGTTCAATGACAAAAATTTGACAAGGGAATATATAATAAGAAATTATAGCTAATACATAAACATATAATTATAAGATTCTCACTCTCCATATATATTTAAAATTTTGAAAAAAAACAGTCTATGCTATTAAATATTTTAATCTTTTTTGTGTTTTTGTTTGTTTAAAAAGAGAGAAAGTGTGTTGGGGAGGGGGAGCAGGAAGCATCAACGTGCAGCAGTCGCCTCCCACATGTGCCTGGACCGGGCAAGCCTGGGGTTTCGAACCGGTGACCTGAGCCTATCTGGTCGATGCCCTATCCACTGTGCCACCACAGGCCAAGCAGCTGTTTCCTCTTCACATTCACAGAAACAAATCAAAAATCCCAATTTGAGAATACATAATAATTACAAATCAACACAGTCCACACTCAGTAAATAAGTGTGATAGGGTCAATTAAAGAAATCAGATAGAGGTTGATCACCAAACTCTTGGAGGAGGAAAGTTGAACCAGATTTAAAAGGCATAGATTATTGGTAAAGATGGACATAAAAGAATGATATATGTAAAGTCAATATATGCTCTCCCTCAACCCCAGCTTTACTGAGATATAATTAACATATAACACTGTGTAAGTTTAAGGTATTTAATAGGTTAATTTGATACTTATTTTGCAAAATGATTAACACTGTAGCATTAGCTAAATCCTCAATCATGTCATGTAATTACCAATTCTTTCTTGTGGTGAGGCATTTAAGATCTCCTCTCTTAGCAACTTTCAAGTATATAATACAGTATTATTAACTATAATCACCATGCTGTGGGTTAAGATTCCTAGGACTTATTTAACTTCCAACTATTAGTTTCTACCCTTTGACCAACATGTTCCCATTTCCCTCACTCTGGTGGAGATTCTTTTTTTTTTTTTTTTTTAATTTTTCTGAAGCTGGAAACCGGGAGAGACAGATAGACTCCCGCATGCGCCCTACCGGGATCCACCCGGCACGCCCACCAGGGGGCGACGCTCTCACCAGGGGGCGATGCTCTGCCCCTCCGGGGCGTCGCTCTGTTGCGACCAGAGCCACTCTAGCGCCTGGGGCAGAGGCCAAGGAGCCATCCCCAGCGCCCGGGCCATCTTTGCTCCAATGGAGCCTCGGCTGCGGGAGGGGAAGAGAGAGAGAGAGGAAGGAGAGGGGGAGGGGTGGAGAAGCAGATGGGCGCTTCTCCTATGTGCCCTGGCTGGGAATCGAACCCGGGACTTCTGCACGCCAGGCCAACGCTCTACCACTGAGCCAACTGGCCAGGGCCTTTTTTTTTTTTTGTAATTTTTTGTTGTTCTACTTATTTATGCATTCATTGGTTGATTCTTGTATGTGCCTTGACTGGGGATTGAACCCACAATCTTTATATATTGGGATGGTGCTCTAACCAACTTAGAGACCTGACTAGGGCTCTGATGGAGGTTTTTGAGTGACAAATTTAACCCCTAAAATTCCTCAATGGCGACATAATAAAATAAAACATGGTGCTTGAGGAAGATCTATTCCAAGAGCCATGTACAGGATGAACTGATGAAAAGCTAGAAGCTTAGAAAGTAGAAAGCAAGCTATTATCTAAATTCAAGCAGAAGGTGGATATAAAATGAAACCAGATTAAGGTGGTAGAAATGACAAGATGGGACATTTGGCTTGAAGAACTGCTGAAAAATTGTGCTTAGATCACAAAGAAGAAATACAAATATAAAAGGTATTACGAGCATTTATGTTTGATATGTTACAGTATATAGCTGATGAAAATTGAAATGGAAAAGGAATTTCTATTCGTTGTGGTGAGCAGAAGGAAACTAAATTTTCCAAATGTTAGCTTTGAGTTGACAGTAAGACTTTCAGGCTGAGAAGCTACACAGGCCACTCAAGATAAAGGACAAAAGAAGAGTGAAAGGTTAGAGAGGCGTGGCTTTCACTTCAAAACCCTCCAATCTCCCTAACATTCCAAAATCATATGAATATTCCAGCACTGTGGCAGCAATGATAATAAACTACTTGACTACTTAAAAAATTGCTTCCTCTTCATATAGCCTCCAGGTTTTACAAAGTCCTCTATCTAATAATGGTTGGCCAATTGTCAGTAAAAACCTGTGTGGTCGTGATCTTAGTTCTATTTGGTCCAGTTTGCTTTTTCTTTTACTTCTGAGATCATTTGTGTGACTAGATTTAGAGGCTGATCATAACATACCCATTACACTGTAGATTGCTACACAACTTGGGTTCCACTCCGTATTTAACCATGAATTTTATTAGGAAATCTCAAAAGTTGGATACAGGAAAATATATATAAGAGATGGTATGTTTTAAGCAACGGCATAAGACATCAAGGGTGAGTTTTCTCTAGATTGTGACAACTAATTTCGAAGAGAACTGACAGGACAAATTGTTACATTTAAAAGGGACTCCATTAAAGTGCTATGGCTTCCAAATTGTGTCCTCCTTTCAAAACACATTTTTCTTTTTAAATGGACATTTAAGGTGAAAAATATAGCACTTCACCCAAAATGGTGTGAAAACAAATGGTTTTCATGTCCTTATTCTTCAAGTCAGGACAGACCACCCCAGCAACAGCAATCTAAGCCACTTGGTGTTTGGAAGGAAGGTGTATGCATGCGAATGTCCCTGGCCCTTTCATTTGTCCTTGGGGTTCCTTTTTCTAAAGCAGCAGGGGGACTTCAGAGGACCAGTGTGGCATGCCAGAAGTGTTTGGATGGCCCGGCTCTTATCCTTCTTTCAATGGTCCTGCTGGTTTTAAAGAAAGGATGTGGTAGAAGACACATGCAGGCAGACAGTGGCAGCATTCTTAGGGCCCTTTATCAATACCACTGCTTTCTTTAAATTATAGCTTGGTCTCCTGTTTGAGAGGCTGAGATTTTAGCACTTTTAAAGGAAACCATAAGTGAGAAATCTCCTAGGTGTTAAGCTTTAGAGTGGCTTCAAACCAAAATATGATAAAATGAAATTAAAACACAGAAAGTTAAGTAATATTAAGAAAAAGATCTAACAAATAAAATATCATAAATATACATTTATATGATAGTCTTTTCTTTTAAAGCAAATGCTATTTAACTAGTTTATTGGCATCTAGTACAGTTGCCAAAGGAAAAAATGTTCAAAGACTTAAAAAAATTTTAAAGTCACTTTAAATAAACTATAGGCCCTGGCCAGTGGCTCAGTGGCTAGAGTGCCTGCCCAGTATATGGATGTCCTCAGTTCAATTCCAGGTCAGGTGATCATCTGTTTCTCACCACACCCCCACTCCCCCTTCTCTCTCTTTTCCCCTCCTGCAGCCAGTGGCTTAGTTGGTTCAAGTGTGGCCCAGAGCATAGAGGATAGCTTGGTTGGAGCACATCAGCCTCAGGCACTGAAAATAATTCAGTACTCAAGCATTGGCCCTTTGATGGGGTTACCAGGTGAATCCTGGTCAGGGTGCATGCAGAAGTCTGCCTCACTATCTCCCCTCCTCTTACCTAAAAAAAAATAAAATAAAATAAACTATAGTTTTAACAGCTATACATCTAACAGCTAGTAATCTTTAAAAATATTACTAAAACATATCCATTAAGTCAAGAAGCATAACAAAATATCTACTTATGAACTTATGACTCAATGTCCTCAAGTTTATGATGTTCAAACATCAAACACCAAATTCCAAATAAAATTTCCTGACCGCCTGTTCTTAATATCAAATTAAACATCTTTTACTTTGATTTGACAGCCAGGTAGCATTCCGTATCTTCTCCAGAGATGTTATATGAAGCCTTTCCAATGTGACGGTATTATTACCTACAAAATTTTTAGCATCATCTCGTAATCATAAAAGACATAAAATATACCTTTATAAATCACAGGGGGCTCGGCAAACCAGCAGTTATGCCACATCTGTTTTAGTCCTTAAATATTTTAGCTTTAGAGGGTTAGTTAGTGGATTTTCCCCTGATTTGCAGAGAAATAAAGACATCAACTTTTCGAGTCTGACATTTCACACAAAGCTATAATCTCTAATAGACAAAGAAGCAAACTCATTGTGCCACAATTTGAGGGAATTTTTAAAGCAGATGCATATTTCTATCCATCAGGATTTCCTAAAGTGGTTTAATTTAACTATTAGAAATAGAAATAATGGTACATTTGAAATTATCTCTATTTTCACAGTACATATCAAGTAACATCACCATCTACTAAAAAATCATTTAACTTAGAAATTGGTTTTATTGCCCCAGATTCTTACTCTGGGGTCAGGTAATATACAAATAAACAAGAAGGCGATTAATAAGTATAAAGCTAATATGCTGACTTACTAAGAACACACTGTTCTTTCTGTCTGGGATAGCCTTTCTCCCATGGCCACCTGGGTCAATACACCCTTCAAAATTCTTATTAGAGATCATCTTTTGAGGTAACTTCCTGGCTCCACAGTCTGAGGAAGGAGTATTTCCTCAGTCAGTAGGACCTGAATAATATGCCCATCACAGCATTTATTGAATACCACAGCCATGATTTACCTGTCCAGCTCCCATTAATCCTGTGGTATTGAGATTGTGTCTAACATATAGTATATCCTCAACAAAATGTTTGGTGAACAAGTAACTGAATGAATGAATGAACACAGGGTTCTTTTGTCTTAGAAATAATGTAGAATTGAGACCAGAAGAGGTCACAGAGATTTTCTCTTCCTCATTTTGCAAGGGGCATAGCTGGATTCCTGACGAAATTATTTTCCCTATAGTGGGGCAGAGCCAAGATGGAAAATAACTCTGGGTTCTTGACTCTGGTCTAATTATCTTTGTACTCAGAAACAACTAAAGATACAGACCAAGGCATTAGTCTCAAGGTCTAAATCCAACTGCGCATTAGAGACCCCTAGGGGCCGGGGTGAAGAGGAGGACCTGAGTTGGGAGTAAGCGGGCATCAGATTTTTCTAGGCTGAGGAGCACGTGCTCTAGTTATATTGGGACATGATAAGTCTGGATGACTCAAGAGGAGAGAACAAACTGACAGAGGTAAAAAACTGAGTATACAGTTATTAAAACAATGAAGTATAATGGTGTGTGTGTATTGGGATAGACAATAGTAAATAGGAAGTAAAAAAGGAAACTTTGTAAGACAGAGAAAGAAAAGGAGAAGAGGAAACTTTCTTTAAATATTTTTTCTCATATCTTTCTAGAGAAGTTTTCTCAAACTCTGCCCTAAGGACACTGGTGTCACTAGGTGTATTTCCAAAATAGGTGTGGTAGGTTAAAAAAAAATGTAGGGGAAAAAACACAAAGTGAAACAAAATGAAGATGGTTCCATTGCTGCAAGTGATGCCCGGCCTTTAATAGGCTGAAATGTTATCATGAACTTCTAAGAAGGACTGGTGGTAGAAATCGGTTCCCTAACTTTAGTTATTAAGATTTTGAGGAGCACTAGAGTTCTAAAGATCTGATCATGGAAGTAACATTCTGGTTTTGAACCCAAATGGTATTTTTAAACCATTGATCGACTTGAACTAGGATATCCACCTTCCTATGTGCCCAGGTCAGACTCAGATACGGAGAAGTATTACAGGTCTGCTGTTTTCCATCTTCCTCTTCCTGACCCCACCTCCCATGGTTACTATAAAACCTGACTGCTCCACAGAACTTTGACCCCAAAACTGTGCTGGCTGAAAACATTCTTTAGAACTTCTCTATCTCAAAGATAATTTGACCATTAGGGAATAATTTTAGGCTGGGACGGTTTCTATAATCATACCTTACTCTGGGGTCAGGTAATATACAAATTTGTCTATTTTTCTCATATTCTCCTACTCAGCAAAGTATTTTTTAAAAACTATCACTGGGTATTTTGCTGTGTATGTTTAAAATTTCTGCTTCAGAATGCTGCTTAGAAAATGAAGACTAATCTTAAGTGTAAGAGAATATTTTTTGCAACACCCTCTGCACCTTCTTATTATTCCTCAGAACTGTGATAGGGGTGTGGCCATCTAAGTTTAGCACATCTATTACAGGCGTTAGACGTATGTGCATGGAGGGGAGAGGTGGGGACAAAGGTGGCGGAGGCGGCAATGTGTTAAGGGGAAGAAGAAATGGGAAGGGATGACAGGAAGAGGAAGTGCTCCTCAATAAAGTACATCAATGTACATCAAATTCTTCCCCCTCCTCACCTCCCCCCGCCCACCAATTCAACTTTCTTGTTTATAGAGTGTACAAGTACAAAATCAGCTTTTACTTATAACTGTGTTAAATGCCACCTGCCTGTCCTCTGAACCTCGCTGTCCCGGGATGAGGTCAGCCAGTGAAGGGCTCTGGTTCTCTAAGCAATCCTGTCATTCAGGCTAACAGCAGTGACTAGTTACTCGCAGGAGGCAAAAATGACTCAATTGTTGGGCTTATTGACTCCAGGGAGCATAGCTACTCTATCATTACCATGGAGTGCAAACACCCTGAGCTCTGTTTTGGTCCACTTAAAATTACTATTTGCTGTGAAGGATTGGCAAAGCAATTCTTAAAATGACGGGGGTGAGAGTCAGGCAAGCACCATTACGGGCTTTTCCTTCCGTTTAAGCTGAAGCGAGCAGGCCAGGCCTTGTTCACAGCCTGGCCCACTTACTTAACCTTTTGTTCACTTTGCTGTATTAACATATATTAACTGGCTGCATAAGCCCTAGGGGGGATAAGAACCTCATGACCAAATTATGGTTCTGTTTTCACGGGTAACCTCTCCTTGGGTGGAAATTAAACCCCAATATAAATACATTTTACGCCCAGACACAATTGAAGAAGAATGCCAAAAACCCAATGCCAAACAAGGGTCCTTCCTGCGAAGACCATGGCAGCCAGGTAGTGGTCGGGCAAACTACACACTGGAGGAGCTATTTGAGAAGCCCCGTAAGTCTAATTAAATAAGTTACAAAATCATTTTTCCGTCTCTTATCTACTCCCCTTGGTTAATATCCATGACACACCGATGTTGCGTAATTGCTCTTACGGAATGCTGCAGCTCAGGGCGTAATGAGCTGCCTTTGCACAAAGGCAGAGAAAGTGGTTTCCCCACAGAGTTATCTTCTCAATTATTTATGCTCGCAACACTTTCACATAATGGCAGTTTTAAAATCAAACAAACAAAGCAAACCGTACAATAAAGGAGGGAAACAAGAAGGTGTAGAGACCTTTCCTACTCTTTTTTTGAACACCATTAAGGGGTGGGCCGGCCACAGAGTGTCAACTGGGTTTGGTTCCTCGAGAGAAGTCCCATGGGCCTTGCAACCAGATGACATCAAAGCATTCGCAACTGCCACCTTGGTGAGGGATTAAGCAAGCTCCATACTCGCCTTGCTTTTAATCGGTCACACCCAAATATATAAAGGAATGCAAACTTTATTTTCTCCTTGTACAAGTTTGGCTTTGAAAATTTCTAACCAGAAGACCTGATCCTCATCCCACTTCTAAAAAAAAAAAAAAAAAAAAAAGGTGCTAAGCTGTGAAAATGATATCAATGTAAAGAGAAAACGGGCCATGTGTGCCACCGTTGTCCCCAGGCTGTGGGGACAAGTTTCTATAGAATTTGTCTCCACTGTTCCCACCTGTTTCTGTTTCATCACTTACAACCTTATATACAAAAGGGGAAAAGGTGCTGTGTAGCTATGAACAAAGGGTATATTTAAACATTAAGGCAAAATTATAATCCGAATAAGTGAACCACTTCCTGCTACCATCTGTCTCTGCCTTATTTTGTTTCTGGGACCTAGCTTGGTAGCTGTCCTGAGTAGATGCTCAATAAATGCTAGCTAGGTTGTTTTTTCACATTTATCAGTCCAAGCATGTAGCTGAGGAGCTTATTATATTTTTAGAAACTAAAAGTGGACTTTTTACCAGACACACATTTGGACCTGCATGGAATTTATATTTTGTTTCAGATTCTATTAAAAGGCATAGGTTCCAGTCTTTAGGAAGTAGTTACTATCTTTACTTAAAAAGTTAGTCTTCATTAAATATCTTATATATCTGCCACTCATTTATCAGTGACTGAAGATATTCATTAAGAATGCCAGTGAAACACAGCTTTTATATCACCCATTAGTCATTTCCAAATAACAAATGTTAAGCAACTATTTCTTTAAATTCCTGCAAGGGAAGATCATAAAGACACAGTGAAAGAATAACAATTTTAGAAACCTCAAAATTGTCTCTTGCAATATGCTTACATGCACACACATTAAATTTTTACACACACATTACACATACTTCTTTTTCATAAATGTATCTTGTGACTTGAAACATCTCTTGATTTGACACTTGGTTAAAAGAAAAAAAGAAACTTAAGGAGATCCCCTCCCAAGCACACAAATACTATTATGAAAGGTCAGAAGAAAAAAGATACACTATGCTCAAAGGAAATCAAAGCATGATCTATAAGCCACTAAGGACAGGCTGTGGGCGGGGTCATCAGAGTGAAGAAGCTCGGACTAAAATGGCATCTACCATCTTGTTTTACTGCCCCCTACACTCCATTCAGGAATCAAATGAACTGGATAGCATATTGTGGTCACTTGTCAATTCTTAAAATTCTTAGCCATCTATAGCTAAGAATGAACCTAGCTTCCTGCCACTTGCACCTCTAAGGTCAAAGGGCTGGGTGGTGTGATAGGAGCTGTGGGATTGTGGACTCAATTCTACTTATTGGTATAAATCTACACTCTACATTTGGCCTCCTAGGAGCCCTCACCACCTTCAATACAAAAGAATGATCTAAGCGTGTGCACATGTGGTTATGAACTGGACAAAGGATTAAAGAGAATGTAGATGATGGTAAGAAGATTCTTGTGCCAGAAGATTAGAAACGCATCCTTACCCTGGCTTGTTAGCTCACTTGGTTAGTGTCATCCCAATATGCCAAGCTTGCTGGTTCCACGCCCTCAGGGCACATACAAGAATCAACCAATGAATGCATAAGTAGGTGAAACAACAAGTCTCTCCTCTCTCTCTCTCTCTCTCTCTCTCTCTCTCTATCTCCTTTCTCTCTTTCTAAAAGCAATAAAAAAATTTTAAAAATCCCCACATCCTCACTGGCAACAAACAAAAATCTGAATGAACTTGAACTTGGATGTATCGCAAACATGTCCTACAACATGCATAACAAATTTTCAAAGACACCGAGGCAATAACCCATATGCACTTTATCATTATGTGCAAGATTTGTTAAATGTTAAGGTCTAGAAGACAGTGGGGCAGCTTTTGTATTTCCAAATACAGACCAGTCCTGAAGGGAAATCTCAGATTCTGTGAACAGATTTTGGTTCACTTGAAAAGCGCTCCCTCTGGCAGTCAAAACTGATTTAAAGGTCAGTAGATTATGGGTGGAAGTGAGTTGGTTTGGAGAGTAAAACCAAAAGCTGAGTGAAGTTGGGAGGGTGTGGCTTTCGTCCCTGTGAGGGCTCCTGCTGAGGGGAATAGAAGTTGCTATCCGTGGTTTGAGGGCAGTAATATTATACGGCCCTCAATTCCCAAATGAGACAGATTTGCAAGAAATCTTAACCTCTGTTTTTTCCAGGTTTCCCCCACCACAGCAACAGCCTCATTCTTAGCAGAACAGCCAATTAACCAAGCATTAAAAACCCCACAAATCTATATCAATAGCTTTGCAAGACCAAGAGGACGATGTGTGAAGTAAACTATCATTGGTATAACAAGTTATAAAGTAAGTGAAAACAGTCTATAGTTGATAAAATTATTATTTTTAAAAAAATCTAAAGAAATGATATATTATTTGTCCTCTTCTAAGCATCCGTGTATTTGCTTTTATGTTTCAGTTCACAGCGACCCGGCCTTCGGTTTAACCTTGACTGGGTGGCAAATCTGATAAGGGTTGGCACAGATATGCTGAGCCTGGTTTACAATATGTTTTGCAACTTCCCTTCCCAGATAAACATAATCCAAGTACAACTTCTAAAAAAAAAAGTTGTGTTTACTTGTCCTGTGCTTAAGGATTTTTTTTTCTTCTAAATGTTCCCTCAGGATGCTGGCTTGAAACCTAGAAAAAGCTTGGATTTCAGTTTTAGTCTCCAAGGTATTCTACTGTTCAGCCGGGCCATGTGCTAGGAGGGAAGCTCTCTATCTTGCTGATTTAATTAACAGGATTCTTTTCATTATTATGGGGATTTAGTTTCTTCTTGCCTCTCAGTGTTTGGAAACACTGATTTATGTTTTATATTTTGAAGGAAGATGTATTGTTCTTTGACAGCTGAGGCTCAGTCAATTCCCAGTATTGAAGGGACCCCAGGGAGGTGTCACCGTTGCCCTGACCACCTATGTGCTGTTATCTCAAGGGCCCCCTCCAGAAGTGAGAAGAACCATCAGCTAGCTGTTCAAGACCCAAACTACTCTTTTTCCCTCTGATAATTATGCCAGCAGGGGTTGGCCCATTCCCCTTTCTGAATGGTGGTATTAGTAGGTTGATCAGTAACTATGAATCACCGATTCATTTAAGTGAAGTAAACAGTCCATGAATCTTTGGACTGAATTTAATCTCTTGACTAAATGAAGCTCATTGAATTAAGTGGTAGACTTACTTAAGTGGTGTGCTGTACTTATTATGATGATCATGGCTGAATCAAAAATCACAGCAAATTTTCTAAACATTAGCAGCTTATGGGGTCAATAAAAATGTATTTAAAATTAGTACTATAGAAAGTTTGGTATAGATGGTCATCACAACTGTATTGAATTATCTCTCCTCTAAACTACTTAGTGCAACAATTTTTTTTATTTGTATTTTTCCAAAGTTAGAAATGGGGAGGCAGTCAGACAGACTCCTACATGTGCCCGACTGGGGTCCACCCGGCATGCCCACCAAGGGGCGATGCTCTGCCCATCTGGGGCATTGCTCCGTTGCAGCTGGAGCCATTCTAGTGCCTGAAGCAGAGGCCATGGAGCCATCGTCAGCACCCCAGCCAATTTTGGGCTCCAGTGGAGCCTTGGCTGTGGGAGGGGAGGAGAGAGATAGCGAGGAAGGAGAGGGGGAAGGGTGGAGAAGCAGATGAGTGCTTCTCCTGTGTTCCATGACCGGGAATCAAACCAAGGACATCCACATGCCAGGCTGCTGCTCTACCACTGAGCCAACTGGCCAGGGCCATAGTGCAACAATTTTTGACTCTGAGAAAAAGTGAAACATTTAGTGAAAACTCTATAAGAGCTAATTCATATTTTAGGTGAAAAATTTTAAGTATCAATGTTCATAATTTGATTATAATCAAAACCTTTTCTAACAGAGCTTCATAATTCACCTACATTCATATTATTATATATTATTCACATTTATTGAACTAAGCGATAAACTGAGTATATACATGTCTCTTCTTATTTAGTTCTCACAAGAAACCTTTCAAAGCAGGTGATATGATTAGCATCTCCTTTTATGGCCAGGGAAACTGAGATGTCACGTATCCAACAATATGCCTAAGGTCACATTATTAGTAAGTGGCAAAGGTGGGACTGAGATGTAGGTCTCCCTGACTTATTGTGTTCTATGTGAACATGTGGATTGGACACAGCCTTTCCAGGATATACCCACTGATAGTGAAAAGGAGTTAGAGCTGAATTGTGTTCCCCCATATTTACATGTTGAATTCCTATCCCCCGTACCTCAAATGTAACCTCATTTGGAGATAAGATCTTTAAAGAGGTAAGTTAAAATGAAGCCACTAAAGTGGGACCCTAACGCAATACAACTGGTGTCCTTGAGAGAGAGGAAGAGGCACCAAAAATGCAGGTGCACAGAAGAGAAAGCATGTATGGACACACAGAGGAGACAGCCAAGGGGCTAAGGACAGAGACCTCTGAAGAAACCAGACCTGCCAACACTTTGATCTTGGACTTCCATGCTCCAGAACTATTAGAGAGTAAATTTCTATTGTTTCAGCCACCTAGTCTGTGGCATTTTGTTACAGTGGCCCTAGCAAAACTAATGTAGAGAGTAACATGGGAAAGAGCAGAAACCAAGCTTTGGCCTAGAAAAGATGGTTACTTCCTTTCCATGACCTCTGGAGACACCCTACCCTCGGTGGCACTGGTTCTGTCAGCCTCGCATGCACACTGTGTATAACCCTTATTAAAAAAAAGTGAGTCAGTGTTGCAGAATGGCAAATGGAATTGCTAAGACAACAGGGACAGAGTTGGGAGAAGAAAGCTGTTCTGTGTGTGAGGAAGGCAATGTTATTCAGAGAAGAGAAAAGGAAGAGGGTTGGGGCAACGGGTGGAGACAGTTTTCAGTTATTTGGAGGATCTGCCTGAAGAGAAGCCACCCACACCAGGTGGTGGGCTAGGAAATTAGAGATATTTTGGGTTGCTCTTACTGCCTTAGGAGAGGTCTGAGCTGACATAGCTCCTGGGAACCAGGGGCCATCTTGATAACACTCTGATCATGATCTTGATTCATTCTAAGAGCCCCTTTACCTGGTATTTCCCAGTCAGGCAGGAGAATGGAGCCACTTTTTACACCAAACATATAAAATGGGGCCTTGGAAATGACTTGATTTCTCAATCAGAACTTTTCACTTATCTAGACTCATAAGCCCATAGGTTCTAAGGAAGAATAAATAAAGAATATAAAAAGTGCATGTAATATTATAGTGATTAGATTTTCAAAATCTTTAAAATCAAGAGTTATGGGTATGGCAATGTGGTCCAATTGGTGGAGAAAAAATTAATTACAATAAGCCTCACTCTGAACCACATCCTCCGGGTCCAAGACAATTTTCTCATTCATCAGTTCTGTAGGGTTGTATGAGAGCTGGGCTTTCAAAATTTGAGTTATCTTTGTTTATTCAGATTATCTATCAGGATCTCCAAATTGAGATCATAACTCTATCATATAAATTTAGACTTTTTACTTTTTCCATAAAGAAAATCATCAACAGATTTTTATCTTCAGCCATACTCTAGGGATATACACCTGGGTAAATGTTACCTGGGGCTACCAACTCATCATCACACTGAACAGAACCTAAGAAAGTTTTGGGTCAATGAAATAAGTAAGCAAGAAAACACTTGAAGAAAATCAACACGATGGTGAGAAGCCATTGCCATAGACACAACTAAGATTTCCTTATAGAGAAGGGAGAGTTTCAGATGGAAGCCTGTCCTTGCATAACTCATCTCTACACCACCTACAATGAGTCCTTTTCCTGTATCTACTTGATACATTCTCCCCTCAGTGTACTGAGTTTCCTGCTTCACTTCCTTTCTTTTATTAACAGTGTCTGATGACTTGGAGAAATTCTAGAATATACAATTCTTGACACCCTTGAACAAATCTGTCTTCAATGTCTGCTGTCTAGTTGGCAATGCACTGGGGGCCATATGGGGAGGCCCACAAAAGAACTTGAAAAAGAGACCACATTTGCCAGTTGAGAATAGTGCTCAATTTGGGATTAATTTCATGCCCTGAGGATCTCCTGATTTAATGGCAGTAACAAAACCTACACCTATCCATTAATCTGTTAAGTTTATTTAATGAGAAAACCAGCACAACTTACTAGAGAGAGCATAGGTTTTAGAGATCTGGGCTTGAACCTTGGCTGTATCATTTACTTTGTGATTTTAGATAAGTTCTTTAACCCTTCTGTGACTTCATATCTTCCTCTATTAAAATGAGAATAAGTGATATGACCTACTCAAAGAGTTGCCCTGAAGAGGAAATATGAAGGTCAATTTGTACTGTAAAGGGATCAACACATCAGCTGAGAACTATAAGGCAATAATATTTAAATCACTGCGAAATGAATTTCTAACATTTATAATCCTCCAGACACTGCAAGGCATATACTGATGAAGAAGATTCAGTTGCTTTTGAAAAGCTTAAAGTTTAGAAGTAAAGAGATGACCATACTACAAGATGAAAGAAACTCAAAGGCAGGAGTGGTCATGGGAGTACTGAAAGGATTCACACAATGTGGGTGAAGGGGAGAAAAGAAGGGAACCTATGGGCTATTCCTTAAAGGATTCTGACAGGTGGAACTTGGAAGGATGGAAGAATGCAGAGCATACCATGTAAGGAAAACTACTGAGCAAATGTACAGAAAGGTCAAGAATGAATACGCTTAGTAGACAAGGTATTGGATTGACCTTAGGAGATAAATTTAAATCTTGGTTTGCCATTTCTTATCTATTTGATCTCCGATTCACTATTTCTCATCTGTATAATGGAGATAATAAGACTCATAAATTTATTGCAAAGATGAAATATTTATTCAAATAGCTGACGTATTTAAAATAAGATATATTTGGAAAGAGTGATGGAAAAAATTCCCAATATTACCAAAAGAATTCTAATTAGTTTTTAGATTGTGTGCACAGTGGCCCAATCATATCACTCATTTCTGATATCATTTAACACTGGAGATGAGCTGCAAAGTTTAGTTGTGTTATTAACTTATACTTTAGTCATTATTTCCCCTACAATGCACCACCATTGGAATGTCAATAGAAAAAAGCAAGTAATAGGTGAGAAGACTTGAATTTTTAGCTATTTTGTTTGGATTTATCTTTCAGGGTGTTATTGGCATGGACAGCCACAAACACAACAGGTGGGCCTTTATGCAGAGCTCACCAATTATTCATTTAAAAATTTAGGCATATAAGAATAGAGTACTTATTCTAGTCATTGTTCCTTGAAGTCAAAGACAATAAAAGCTAAAATATCTAATGTTTGGCGCATTGGTTTTAATGCTAGAATAAGAAAAAGAAAGAGAAATAAGGGCTTGATATTAAGGTCCCAGAGATATTTGGCATCGTCTACCTCTCTTCCATAACCACCTTTAAAAATTCTCAGAAATCTTAAAAGGGTGAGGGTCAGAGTAACGCAGAACCTATTTTGCTGACTAATAAATACGAGTCTACTAAAACTCCTTCAAATTGAGCACATGTATGATAGTGGTTCTAAATATGGATCCCAACTGTGAGAAAAAAGACCTCTCTTCTGATTTGCAGCAGATTTACAATCTCTTATTCTTCATTTTTGCCAAATAAAGAAAGAAGAAATACAATCTTGACCTAATTTAGTCTCAGATGCACCTGTGTTCTACAAGTAAAATAATTTTTAAAATTCCTCGAATACCTTAATTAAAAAAGAGAGAAATGCCTGCAGAAGTCACATAAAATCATGTTGTTCTACATCCTTAAGAATAAAACTGATCAATTGGACATAGACAGTGGAGGTTTGACACAGAAGATTCTATCCTCTGTTGGTAAAGCACACTTCACATGCTTCAGAAAGGTAAGAAAAAAAAATAAAACCTTGTTGTTCAGTTTCGACTCTGAAGAGTGAAATAAATCTAGTCAACTTTCTATTCGTTAATCAAAAATGGTATATAAAGTTTCTCTAGGATGCAGCCCCTATAGAATAAAGCTGCCAAACCACCTTCGATAAATTTTTAATGAGATGTTTGCCCTGGTGATAGGTATCACCAAGTAAAGATGTCCTGCTGTGCCTTGTGAAATAGGTAGGATTGACTCAAAGAACTCGATGTCGCCCCATGGATTACATCAATCACAGGGTCAAAAGAAGAAGTATGAAAAATAAAAAGAGAGACGATCAGTTCCAATGGAACATAAAGTATAAACATCCCTTCTGTTCCAGAGACAGTCACCTGGCTTGTTCCATGTCATTAACTCTCCCCCAAACTCAGTCTTCCCGATCCTGTGTGCTATTTTATGTGGTTTGGAATCATTTCAGAAATTGATCTTCATACCATTTTCAAAGAAAAACAGAGAAAAAGGCTCTTAGTCTTTAACTTATGGAGTGCAAGCTTGCTTTCACCTTAGTATATAGCCTTTGCCTTTCTTCTCTTGACCCAAAGTGTGAAAAAATTTGTTTCACCCAAAGCATGCTCCCACCATTTGGGTTGTTTCCATAGCTCATATTTCAGCACCGATTAGCAATAACTCCATACTTAAAACACTGTAGAGATTGCTATCCCAGTGACCTCCCAGCGATCATTGAAAGAAAATAAAATAAAAGTGGAGTGGTCCTGGCAAGAAGAGTCTATTTAGATAGTCAGCACTAAAACTACAAGAAACAATGATTCAAGGGTTGATTGGAAAGCTGAGGGGAAAACAGCTTATGCAGAGAAACCAAATAAAGCAAAGTGAGAACTAAAAATTGACTTACTTTGCCCTGAAGAGTGAGGGCTTAGTTGTGGGAAATCTCACCCTCAAAGGTCAGGAATGGAGAGACATTCTCAGACTATTCAAACAGTCCCATGGTCACTGATGTGGACTGATATGGAAATGAATATGCTTAAGTAACATTTTTGCTGAGGAATATCATTTTCATTGGGCAGAGTTGCCTCCATTATCTTAAAGAACGAAACCAAGCTCTTCCCACTGGGGCCTAAGGCAAGAAACCTAAGGTAGCAAAAGGGAGAGCCTTGCGTTCAGGGTCAGACACTGCAGGTCTGGCCCTGGTCTGACACCTAAGAGCTCTGCAACCATCAACAAGTCACCAAACCTTGAAGAGCCTGCCTTTCGTAATTTGTAAAAAGTAAATAATAGCTTAAACCTTGTTTACCTCACAGGGCCCCTGTGAGAGTCATGGGAGGCAGCATATATAAATGTGCTCCCAAAGGCTATCAATATAAGGCAAGGTGGTAGAAAGGTATTTCATTAAGGAGCCCCAAATTTTTTTCTACCTCATTCAACATTATAACTCCTGACATCCCTTCTTATTTTTTCAAATGTCAAGTTTTATGGGAGTTTATTTAAAAGGGCAGAAACAAACCAAAAATCCTAGTCTCATCTCCTTTCTATTCTCTCATTAATATTTTGTATGAAATTGTGTAAGTGCCTTTGGAAACACCTCAGTTTTTCTCATCTTTGTAATGGACACAGTACAATTTCTACGTAGTGTTTTAAATTATTTAGAAGACAGTCTCCTAAAATATAAACTTGTCATAAAATCTGAAAATAAGAAAGTCTTCCAGAAATGAACACCAAAATATCTTAGCTCCCACCCTAACAATATTCATTCCCATGAGTTGTAAGTCTCCTTACCAATAACGTGTCACAATTCTATCGGCAACAGTAGATAGGAAACTAGCCGCACAGACAATATGAAACTTGTTCCATCACTGGAGGGCACGAAGGGTACTTATAATGTCATCTGAACTAAAGCCATTCATTACACAATAAACTAAGTGGAAAGCAATGAAAGTTGAGCAGTTTGCCAATAAGCTTGATGCTTTCAGGTTCCCTTATTCTTTTTGATAGTATCGCCCTGTTCTTGGCTTCTTTTGCCATAGATGATTATTCTGCTAGGAAAACATGACTGAATCAGTGTGTGGATTTGATACCAGGCTTGCAGAATGCAGACTCCCAACTGGCTAGTTTATGGCCACCAGACCTCTGGGGAGAGTCAAGTTCTCCCCATCACTCCCCACGATTCAAGCTGTGCAATGTTCTCCAAAGCATTAACCCCGAACTGTAGTAACTGCTCTTAAAATGCCTAACTACAGCACTAATCCTCACAGAAACTGGTGCGTCAGCACCAGCTGAGATTCTTTAGTATCACCAAGGAGCATCTTGATACAGAGCATGTGCTCTGTGGGGCAGGGAGAGGGAACAAGAATTGAAGAGCAAAGAGGAGAAAACTCCAACAAAACTGGGAGCCGGTCTCCCTTCGCTGAGTGCTGTCAGTTTCCTCCAGTCTCTGAAAAACCTCATCCCAGATGTCTCACTGCAAATGCTTGCAGCACTGGCTTTGTTCACCTTTACGCACTCAAAAGGGAAGTACAAAACAGTCCTTTTAAATAGCAAACTAGCAAGCCATGCCACATAACCTCCCTGGCTACAGGTCTGGCTGACACATCTGTGGGAAAGGGGGCTGCCGAGAATTCAAGGAAACATAAGTAATGAAAAAACCTTTCTATCCCCTTCAATTACTCAAAAACGGGGAAGGGGCATCATTTTCAAAAGAACAAATGCTACACAAGACATGCCCTTTAAATCCTTTTGAAGGTTCTGTGACCTGTGAAACTATCTGCAGTATCAGCAGGAGAAGCCCTTTCCAGAACAAATGCCCATGTTTTATGTGTACTGTATTTGCTAATCATTACTTCATAAGCAAGAGTAGATATACAGCGGGACTATAAATAATGGCGGGAATGTAAAAGTGAATTGATCTGTCTGGCTATCTAGTAATACTCCTGGCACAAGACCAGTCTTGAATGGCTGCCAACTACCACGGAGCCAGCCTGTGATTTGTCTGGGGGTCCTGCCCTGTCAGGCAGAAAACAGTCTTAAAGCTGAGCTCCCACCGTCGTGTGTACACTGCCTGGTCTGTGGCTGTGAGTGTTTCCTGCAGAGTCCTCCTTCACCAGATCAGTCCAAAAATTATAATACTTTTAAAAACTGGCAGAAAAGAGAGCAAAGAAAACAACAGAAGCAAACCAAATTAAAAAACGTCATAATAGTCCAGCTTGGGGATCATGAGGGGAAAATATGAAAATACAGATCCCAAGCAAACCTGAAGTACAAAGGTGGGTCAGAGAGAACTGGGATGTGGTCTCGGAGGTGACTGTGGTTAATGACATAGATTTGCCACAAACCTTAATCCATCTGGAGTATCAGACGTGACCACGATTAGCTGGGGGCCCGGGGGGTTGCAGAGCTGTCGGGACTTTCCCATGGAAGGAGCACCTGCAAAATTCTGGACGTTTAAGCAACAAGGCTCAAAGAACTGAGTCAGCTCTCCTCCAGATGGATGGACTCTCCTGGTAAAGAAGTGGGGTGGCTTCCGAACGAGGCTGACAAGCAGAGTGTTTTTTAAAATCTCATTTGCAAATAGAGAGACAGTTGTGGGTTGATCATCTCCCTACCAGGCTCCTGCCTTAACCTTCTATCTGGAACAGGTGAGTCTGATCCCAGGACTGGTGAGACGAACTTCTTTTCCCTGCGTGGACATGGAACAAGAGCCCCTCCAGCAGTCACCCTGGGACACCTCGCAGGGAATGCAAGAAGGTGCCTGTGTCTAACCCCCAAGTTCTTTGTAAGACCAGCCCTGGCTCCAAAAACAAGGAAGGAAGGAAGGAAGGAAGGAAGGAAGGAAGGAAGGAAGGAAGGAAGGAAGGAAGGAAGGAAGGAAGGAAGGAAGGAAAGATAGGAAAAAATATGGGAAAAGAAAAATGAGAATAAAACAACAAAAACAAAGTACAAAATAATAAAATGGAATGCAAAAGAGGGGAAAAAAAGAGAAGAATCTTATCAAATGATGACCTCAATTCCAGTCTCTGGCAGGTACACTTGATTCATGGGCCTCAGGCAGACCGGCAACGCCGGAGCGTTTCTTATACATGTGCAATATCTTCAGAATAGATAAAGTAACAGAGAAGGCTTTCATGGAGATGGAGGGGTGCACTGTGTGAATCAAGAAGTTGCTAATTATTTAAGGATTGGCAAGTTGGATTTCCTCAAAGTGATGCATGTTTATGGCTCAGAGACCACATAAGGGTGAGGCAGCTGCTTTGTTTTGATATCTTTTCATTTTTTTAATTGAATTTCATAAATACCAACCAAATTCAAACAAAACTGATTTAGATTTCACCTCGCCACTTAAAATATATTTTGTCGAGTACAGTCTGTGCAGTAATCCTCTGCTATACTTTAATTTGGTTTTAATTTTATAGGCCCTGTTTTAACTGCATATTTCCAGACCTTTATTTCTCTCACAGCTCTTAGCAAAATGGTAGCTCATAAACACAAGCTCTGCTGTATAGACTTTGCATTTCATCCCAAAGTATTTCCTTTTTTTATAGCCGTGGTCTTTCCATCTTAGTGCTGTGAGCCTGGGTCACAAATCTCTCTGCTATTCCAGTGTGTGACATCTTCGCTCGTTTGCTGCTGCTCATTAACAAACAATACTGCTGTGAAATTGGTTTAATGACAAAGTAATAAAATTGCTATTCTGCTCACAGATTGCCTGAGGCACTTTGAGCTCCTACAAGGCTTACTGTGGGTGCCAAGATACATTAAGCTGCTTATTCGTAAAAACTGCATCATCCGTTTTTTCACAGGTTTTTTTCCCTTTCCTATCCAGCCCTGCTTCTTTTTATCTTCAAATAAAAAGATATATTTGCTTATGTTCTTCCAGGCTGTCAAATTTTTACTTGCATGCATATTTCTGGAAAATGAAAGTATATTTCATTTTTTTTTTTTCTGAAAAGGTCAGTCTGTCCCTACTGCAAGGTTGTCCCTGGATGGAACATCCATCGCGTACTACATTAAAGCGGACTCTTTTTGCGCATGATATAGGTAGGAGCCAGAGTCGCCTGAACCTATTTTGGGAGGATAAAGGAAGGACACTATTTATGGAATGGCTTTACCTTTTCAAAGAGCAAGATTTGGAGAATTCTTACAATTTCTCTTCTCATATTAAAACTGAAAATTTTACATGAAAACAACCTACACCATTCTGGTAGTGACTACTCACATTAATATTTTATGAATAATAAAATATGTCTACATTAAAGCAAAAACCTTTAGCAGGCACCTGTTTTCCATAATGAATTACATGTTCTGGGAAAGTAGCCTTTTTCCATTTGTCTAATGCCCATCCAGACCTGAAGATTTACTGCAGCAAGACAATGGGGAAATAACCCAATTGCGATTTGACAGGTGGGCAGGTCTTGATAATTATGGCCAGACATCTTAACACTGTGCAACTGATGTAAATAAACATCCACAGCACAGATCAATATTGCTTTCCTACTTTTGCATTTTGAACAACACATGCTAGCAATTTACATCCTTTCTCTCTTTCTGGCTGATTGGAAAGGCTGCATTCATTTAAACACATTGCATGCATACACACACTCCACATATTTCATTTAAAAGTATTCAATACACCCAACAGCCAGAACTGTACTTTGTAATCACGTTACAGTCACCTGCTGCTATATTTCTATTAATTATGTAAACTGATATTTCAAAGGCTCCAAAAAAACCCAACAACAAACCATCTGAATTGGCCATTTGAGTACCTGCTATACCTAGATGAAAAATTAAAGAAAACACAAACCACATTGACAAAAATAAAAAATAAAAAAAATACCGAACTGTCAAGAATTTGGGCATCTTTTCCTCCTCTCTGCGCCTGGCATTCTTTACAATTTCATGAACTGTAGGTGTTTCCTCTTCTACATGCATCTAACCTTGTAAATCTCAGGAACTGGAGATTTTATTACAGCAGCCAAAAGATTTGCAAGGCCTGCCAATCCTGCCAAGAGGCCGACCCCCCTGAAGATAAGAGTGGGCCCAATGCAGCATGAGGGGCTGTGATGTGGGGGGCTATATAAGCCAGGGACACAGGAAGAAGTGGCATGAGGGAGCAAGGTAACTGTTTCAACACAGGCTCCCAGGAGCCTGTAGAGACTCTGGACTGGGCAGAAGGAAAGAAGGAACTGAGGGCTCTGACTGGGAAATCAGGTCAGAGGGAAAAAGGAAACTATACACAAATGAGATGATCATAAAATAATATCTATGCATCATTTATTCTAATCTTCAGACTTTATTAATCTGGGAAAGAAAATGTCTCTACCATTTCCAAAGCCCAGTCCGAGTTCATGAAATGTGTTGCTTCTCCCACAACGTCTTGATGTTAACATCACCTTCTTCCTTTCTGTATATACATTTATCTTTAAGAAATCTGAGAGTGGGAGGGATAAAGGGTATACCCAGCATATTTTAATATAAGAAATAACGGGTGACAGAGGAAGTGATCAGGAGACTCGCTCAGGAATGTGATGTGAACTTAATCTCTGAAAATAATGCCTGTTCTCTTCTTGAAATGTGTTAGGATGCCTGTAATAAGTCATTTACTCTATATTTCGAGGCCTGAAATAGATCCTATCAGCTGTTTATACTTTAATGGTATACATTATAAAACTCAGATATTTAATTTTAAACATTTGATAAATAACACAGACAAACAGAAGCTGAAGGAAATCTTAAAAAAATTACTTCTGAAAAAGAATTATCTGTAGAACTGGCCAGATTTTCTAGTTTTCATGACCATTTTGCAATGACACCCACCACTCTCACACAGGAGAATTCAAGATGCCACCAAGTACTCAGATTATTGGAGACATTTCTTTGTCATTTTTGGGGTGTGAGTTTCTCTTTAAAATATTCTATCATCTTCATTAAAACCTTATGGAAAATAAAAACCATACATAACAGTGTGAGAAATAGTTTGTAGAAAACATGTCAAAAATTCTTCATATTCAGTCTCTATGCTACCTATTAATTAAGTATATTTACTAATCTTTCACATGTGCAGAAAAATGTCCGATTTTTTCTCAGGAACAGAAAGAGAATAAAAAGGTGACGTAAAAAAAATAAAAGCAACATCAACAGTAATGAGAGTTACTTTTTTTTTTTTTTGTATTTTTTTGAAGCTGGAAACTGGGAGGCAGTCAGACAGACTCCCGCATGCGCCCGACGAGAGTTACTTTTTGAAACTCCTTCCAGGTGTTACAGTTCTTACAATGATATTCTCAATCAAGAGCATTATTGCCAATTGACAGATGGGGAAACAAAGGCTTCAAATTCAGGTTCAAGCAGTTAGTTAATAGTGAGACTAGTTGAAAACTCAGATCCTTCTTGTTTCAAAATCTGTCCTTTATACTGTATCTCGCTGCCCCCCAAAAGAAATGATACATGAAAAAGTACCTGTGTGCACCCACAAACCAATGCACTATCCCGAACTCTTTCAGATAATGCCAAGCAGGTTATGCAGGTTTGAATATAAGGATATTCAAAAAGATATGACCCTTATCGGAGAAGACTCTTCTAAAAAGCAATTAGATAATATATATACATAAAGTACTTAGTTTTTAAAGAAAGGTATGATTTCAATGTAATCACTATTGTTGTGCTTGGCTTAATTGGAACTAATCTATCCTGACATCTTCTATCTTTCCACTGTGGACCACCTCCATTCTACACAGTTGAGCACCACACCATTAACCCTGGTGAGCTTCAGAAAGTGAGTGGCACCTGCTTTGAAAGGGAAAGCAAAAGGAAACTGATTCATAGCTCATGTCCAAATGATCACAGATTATTCTATGACAAACACTAATAATAAAAACAAATATTAACTTCATTATGTTTGTCTGTCTTTCTCAGTAGACTGGAAATTGCATGAGGGCAGGGATTCTGTCTCTTTGGTTCGCCCCTATCTCTCTAGCATCTAGCACTATAAATGTTTATTATCTGACAAACCACCCAAATATTTCTACCAGTGTAAGGAAACAGATACAGAAACCTCTCAAAGACATTTTATTTACACACATCTCATTCTTTCAACAGCTGAACAACTCTGGGTGAGGCAGTAGGATGGGAGAGGGCATGGAGGAACCGGGAATGGGAAGAGGCAGAGAGAACCCTCTTCCGAAAGGCGAGAAATACAAGCCCTGGCTATGGCCGTCTGCTCTGACCTGTGGGGAAGGAGTACGAGCTTCCTAGTTCGTAAAACTTTCTTCCCGTTTTTTATTTTCTCCCCCAGATGCATGGGTGGGGGCAGATGTTTCTGATGAAATTCAGAAGAAGATATTGTGTAGGCTTTGGTGGGTATGGCTAGGACTCTGTGCATAATTAAAACATTGAACTTTAGGGAAGACATACTCCACTTCTGAGAAGTGAATGTAATGATTCTGTATCTTTGTCATTTGCATTTGATTCTGAACTAAAAGCTCCATGTGGGCAGAGGGCCTGTTCTGTCCCACTCTTGAATACATCATGTCTAGCACAGTTCCTGGCACTGTGGTAGGCACTGGCTCAATAAATGTTTGTCAATAGACTAAATGTGTAGTTTTGAAGGAAACAGCAACTCTAATCCCCCAATTATATTTTATGTTGGCCAGTATTAAAATAAATTTGGATTTACTAAACATATACCAATTGATGACAGAGATTACATCTCAACAGATTACTGACTGGAAGGAAGAAGCCAGTTGGGTATTAAAATCTATGTACAGACAATAGATCACAGAAATACATAGAACTGATTACATAAGAAATTGTTATATGAAACATTTAGAGATAACAAGAAATAAAAGGAAACTATTAAAGTAGCAAAAAACTCCCAGTGACACCTGGCAGTGTCACCACAGCTGGCAAGGATCAGTAGGTTGTGAGGGGAGCCACACCTAAGACCCATCTATGAAGCTCATGAGGCTAAGAGCTAGGCTACAAGACAGCAGACATATATGTTTAAAGACCCTCATTTTATGCGTCACCATTCATTTCCCATTCTTAAGCCCTCAAATGTCTAGGTTTTTTATATAATGTGTTCTGTTTGTTGTTGAGGTTAGATGTAGCACATTTAAAGTAGCCCAGCAAAATAATTTTCAACTTGTTTCTGAAGTCATAACAAGAAATTATAAAAAGTATATGAAAATATTGAGGTTGTTAAGGAAGAGGAAAGATATAAGCCTAATTATGGATTAGGTCACTGACTTTAAATGAAAATATTTATATACTGTTCATGTGTGTTCATCATATCTATGTACACCTTTTTATAAATACAAACATGGTTATGTCATTTATAACATTACAGAGCATGTGAAATACATAAGTGAAATTAGATCCTTCCTTGTAGGTGGTCTGATATCGTTCTTATTATCCAGTTTCCACCATTATGAACTAAATCACGTGGTTTAAAGTTGCCTGTTATCCTACTGGCAATTGTGGGCATCAAAATTTTAGTAAGTGGTTTCCTTCACACTCCTGAGTACCCACATTATTTTCTGTATTGGTTCAGGCAATTCTTAATGACTATGTTTAAAAACATTTCTAGGAATTTTCCTTTCACTAGTTTTGATAGATTCCCTGACTCCATTTCAATAAAGGGAATATAACTCATCTTAGTTAAAAGTAATTGTTGTGAGGGAGAGTCAAATGATTAAAATTTGTCATCAGCCAAGAGAAGAAAATAGGGGGAAAATACCTTATAGCAGCAAACTTGATGCATCACAGGGAGGATAAACACACAGTTCACATACTGAAAAATAAATGCTGTTCTGAACAGAACAGCACAACCCCAATGGGTGCGTCGTATCTGAGACCAGCACATACTTCAAGAAAATAATTTTTGCTACAAAAGTGTTCCTTTCACTAGAAATTCAAATAAGAACACCACTTTTCATTGTAATTTTTAAAACATTCAATGGAATGAAGTAGCTTACTTAAAATAATGCCAGCATGAGCTTTGTAATATAAAACAAAATCAGAAAAATGTTGATACTTGCTTTCTAGGAGTCACAAAGTACTTCTATTTTGTGAGACCCCGTGACATTCAGTTACACATTTGCAATGACAATGACAACTATGAAAGTGCTCCAGAAACCAGAAAAAGGCATTTGGGGTTTGGCCTATGCATCACAGAACCGAATCAATCTTCCTAATTAACAGCAAATTAGCAATCCCAAACTGGGAGGGGGGGCAGGGGCGGGGATCAACTTGTCTTCACTGGCCAAGAATCATGCTAAGTATAGAGCTTCCTTTAAGTGCCTCTAAATTACATTTATGCCCGTATAAAGTAACATTCTTTTAATCTAATACTACATTAGTGTCACTGTTCTTAAAGTTATTATACCGTTTAAAATTTCTACAGATAGGTGGACAGATAAACAAATTAGTAGACAGATAATCAGACATTTCACAAAGCAGGGCTCTGAGGTGGTCACAAATCACTGAAAGGCAGTGTATACGATAACTTATTAGCATAAAATCGCCAAAGAAAAGTTTATGTTGAATAGTGATATTCTTTAAGTTCTAATTGCTATTTGGATGTGTACTATACATATATTTTTAACATACCAAGATAAACATTAAGACAAAAGAGAATAATTATAGCTAGAGCAGACTAAATGACTAATGCCTGAAACAGCACTCTGTTAAACCTAATGTGTTACTGGGTGGTGCCATTTCAGCTTATTAACCCATTCAACATTCAGAGTGTGTTAGGCACTGACGAGAGCTGCCACCTTGCCTGAGTGTGAGGGGTCAGTCGCAGCGTGATCGCAGTGTGATTGCAAGGTGTGCATGATGGCCCTGTGGCTGTGCAGTGCACAAATGCTCATTCCTCTGCGGTAGCCCTGGAAGTACCACACAAAGCAAGCCAAAAGGTATGGTTCATAATTTTTATGAATTTAACATCTAATAAAATGAGAGCCATCTGTTACCATTTAAAAATTCAATGAATTTGAAATCCAACTGCCAACAAAAGGAGGAATAGTGAATACAGTTTTTTTCCTTAGATTAGTTCATATATTTCCTGCAGACTTATTAGACTAGGAAGTTTCTTTGTTGCTTTCTCTTGTTCATTTGTTTTTGGGTTTAATCATGGATGGGACTTAAGACTGAAGCTAAAATTGTGTGTTTGTATTTGTACACATTCTTTTGGGGGTTCACGGGTTTTATTACATCTTCAGTGAAGTTCATGACCCAGCAGAGATTTAGAACTAGTATATTATTATCCATTGCTGCATGAGGAAAAATCTTGAGTGGTACGAGAGATTTAGTAGCTGAAAGTGAAGGAGATAGAAATTCATCAATTACTAGGGAGAGATTATTTGAAATTTGGAAAAATTTACTCTTCTAAAGATTAAACCTTGAGCAAGAAACAAAGTTATTAAAATACATTAGAACTCTGAAATCTGTGACATGCAAACCACTATTTTGACATGAATTAGCAAACTATTTATCTTTGGATCCCCTTTTCTATCACTACCAACAACAAGCTATTCCAAGAAAAGACTTAAAGATGTTGGCCCAAGAGAGGCCAGACAGTGTGTTCTATTCCAGAGTGAGTCTTGAAGTTGTGATCCTTCTTGGCACCATTTTTAATGTGGGCTACTTGTGAAAATTAGGTGGTTAGCTTGAGCTCAGTCTTGACCAGGTGGGAACACTGTTTCAGCATTAGAGAAATTCCATTCCCTAGTCTTGTGGTCTAGAAAAAAACCTTTAAAAATTAGATAGACATCCTAGGACCACTATTGACAAGAACAGGCACCTTATATACATAAATTTGAGTCAGAATAGAACTCTTCACGAAGGAGAAAGAACATCTATATCTATACCATACGATTCAACTTTGTTCCTCCATTGGGCCAGCTTGTTATTCTTAAGACCTGATTGGTTCAGAGATCAGTTTTAGCAATTGATATCTTGGAAAGACATAATCCTTTTAATGAACTTCAAACTTCCAGTGCCAAGTATTCCTTGTTCTTTAGCATTTGTGTGTGGGGAGCAGGTGGGAGAGGTAGGTAGGAGTGAAGAAATGTGTCGACACTAATCTTCAATTTACTCAGAAGAGATCAACAGGGAAATCCTACAATCTATGAATATGCAGTGTCACATTTTGACATAGCAAGTGAATATCCTAATGTTTTTGTCTGATTCTACTTACATGACTTGGCAAAACTCTCAGAAAAAAATCACTTCAATTTATGCCTCAGTTTACTTCTCTATAAGGATGGAGAATAAATGACTCACAAGGGTGTTAGGAAACTAATTACTGTTGGTAAACACTCATATAATTGGTGCCATATAAGTGGTGATTACTATTAAATAGTTGTCACTAAAAGTCAACCCGGTCTCTAACATTTCTTTTACTTTTCAAACTGCCCCTTTTCAATGTTAATAAAATGTTTGCCAGCTATGTATATCATGTAAATGCATTAGGGCACAAAAGCTAACATTTTCTTTTAATTATAACAATGTACATATTATTGGTAAAGAATATTGAAAGAAATACAATGCATAAGTAGATTTTACAACACATTAGAGCTGTCCAATTTCTCATGTTTAAAAATTTCCTGCATGACTAGAGCCAGGAAGAAATACATGCCAGCATAATTATATGAACAGTTGAAATTTAAACATACTGAAAAGGAGAAGAGAACATGTCCACCCATTTTTATTTTCCTTCCATAACAATCCTAAAGATGAGTAATTTCTTTTCGTAGAGTCAAGCTGAAGGCACAAAGCTTTAACATTCAAAGGAGGGAGGTAAGGGGGAAAGAGGCTTTTTAAAGTACTGTGCAAATCAATACACAAAATATCTCAAGATGATAGTTTAATTAAAATGTGCACAAGGCAATTCATCAGCCTCTTCCCTTGGTGTACTAGCCTATAGAATTTGCCTTCTGCTTTCTGATCCCTGATGGTTTTAACTCGAAGGCATTTAAAGTATCTTTCAACCGGCACCTTTCCACTTAGCTTACATTCCTTGTTTTTCTTTATAAACAAGAAATTGTACTGGCTTTGTGATGTTTGTTATGCTTCATGCTTTTTCATCTTCTGCATGCGCTTTGCCTAGCATGAAATGCTGTCATGCAGTGAAATCTACCTGAGAGCTAAAGAGAGAGAAGGAGAAAAAAAAAAATCTTCCAAGCATGTTTGGATACAAGTTCATAGCCAGCTAAATCACTAGCAATTTTATGCTACTGGTTATTTCCATTTAAATGTTTGTAAAAGTACATATGAAAATAAAATAACCACTCCTACAGTCATCAACATGAAAAATATGCTTGGATTGATTAGAGTATACTGTAAGTTGCTTTAAACTACCATGAAGAAATGTTAATATTAAGCAGTTCCTATTGCATAGTGTTCTGGGGATACCTTGGCAGCAACAGAAAGCTACTGAACTCTTGGCTCATTAATAGTTTGACTCCCATTGTAATTGCTTTGTTCACTGGCTGCTCTGGGTCTTCATAATTGATTAGAGTGGTCACAGATCCAATATGGTAGTGGATCCCACTCTTAGCTGGTTGTTTAGTTTTAGGGGTAGTTTTATTTAAGTATTATCTTTCTCGGATCCAGAAAATCTTCTTTTTATTAAATAATCCAGGTAAGTGCTGTCGATGCTTTTGTTCAACCTTCTCCCCTCTTGCTCCCCATACAGTAGTTTTCTTGACTGGACAAGGAATACATTTATTTTGGAAAGAATTCTTGATACAGATGAACTCTAAAGTAGCAACATCTCAATACCAATGAATACAAGGAAGAGACTGTTAGAGAATTAGGTTTTTCAGTGTAAAACTGACTTTGGAGACATGAGAGTTTTAAAGGTAGAGTACAATCAGAAAGGAGCCAGGCAGGGGTAGAGGGGGGAGAGTCAGGGTCAGGCCTCTCTAATGGTGTCTTGAGGTCAGATGTGATGGTGGGGTTGCCACACAAATGTCCCACTGATTGAAATATCTAAATAACATAGTGATAGTTACCCATGGATTCCAACATTATGCCTCCTTTGCTGTGTAGTCAGGAATTGACAAGCCTTGACAAATGAGGGTGCCATGTTTGGGTAGAGAACTCATCTGATCTTGCCATCCCAATGCCTCCAGATTCCAGGGCTTTTTGTGAACTTGTACATGTAACTGTGACCTGGTGTTTGAATTCTATTGCTCTCCTAAATAGGGGTGTCTGTCTGGCAAAAAGGGATTTAAGAAACAGTGTATCATGATGATGAGGATGAGGCATTGTGCATAGCAGCTACATAAAAGCTAAATAAGATATATTTTTTATAAGATGGTTATTTCATTTTTCTTTAGTGCTGCCTTTAAAAGTTTATAAATCATTATAAGAGTGACAAGCCAAAAGTGTATGAATGGTCACTGTGGAAGTAAATTACTTGAGCACAGAGCCCACCCCAGAGCAAAAGGCCCATGGTCCTCATGTCTAGATCGACAGCACACCATGAGGAAGATTGCTTTTGTTTTGTTGCTGACCTATCAGCAAGCAGGATGCCAAGGAATTTCAAAAAAAGGCTTAACTCATAATTCAACTCTACACTCTTAGATGTTTAACCTTCACAACTGTGGAAAATTGTAGAATGTCTGTTGAAGTCCAAACATTTTTTTTCCCTTAGGTGATAGAAGGGGAGATAGTGAGACAGATTTCTGCATGCACTCTGGCAGAAATTCACCTAGCAAGCCCTGTCAGGAGCCAATGCTTAAATCGACTGAGCTATTTTTAGTGCCTAAGGCTGGCGCTTGGAACAATGAGCTATCCTCAGCATCTGGGGCCAATACTTGAACCAATCGAGCCACTGTCTATAGGAGGGAAAAGGAAGGGATGGGGGAGAGAGAAAGGAGGGAGAAGGGTGAGAGAGAGGGGAGATGGTCATTTCTCCTGTGTGCACTGACTGGGCGTTAAACCCAGGACATTCATATGCCAGGCCGATGCTCTATTTACTTAGCTAGCCAGCCAACTGGGGCCTGAAGTCTAAACTTTTATGGCATAAAATATTTACCCTTTTATTATCTAATCTTAACTTGGAAGAAGAAAGACATACCTTTCTACTCTGCCTACTATTCCATTTTAATGAAGAACTTTGTACTTTAAATAGATATAAAACTTTTTTTTATACTCTCATTGAAAGTTTTAAATTATGGATTGAAATCTTGTTTTCCACAGCTTCCTGCCTTAGGACATTCTTAAATGACCAGATATGGTATTGTCCTTTTCAGGGTCCTCTGGACATAACAGTAAGTCAGTGTGGGCCTGCCCCTAAATCCCTAAGCTCCTCCCCATGCCCTCTTATCACCAAGGCCACCTCTCTTTCTGGACAAGCTCATCTGCTCTCAGGGCCTTGAATAACATCTGTACCCTGAGACCTACCTTTCCTTCCCCTTGTGCGGCCCCACAGCGTTTCCTGTTATTCTGACCTCTTCCCTTACAGGGCTCATCTCTATTTTGTGCTATCTGTTGTGAAAACAAGATCATCTTCCCAGAGAAACCATCAGGCCCCACTCAAATCTGCTGTCGCTGTGGAAAGAATCCTCAAGTCCTCGCTCCCTACGGCACAGAGCCCAGAGATGGGGCAGCACCTCTCTCTACTCTCGCCCCACGCTGAATTAGTCACCAGGTCCTGCCACATTTTTTAACAATAGAGATAAAATCGGTTTCTTTTTCTTCATTTTAATAGCTAAATCTCTGATTGAGGTTCTGTTTAAGTCACCTGTAGTTTACTGTGACGGGTCTCTCTCCTTCTCTTCTAATCAATTCAAAATACAATGGCTAAAATCATTTTCATCTCACTTGCTTTGACTAGGTTTTTTTTTTTTTTTTTTTTTTTTTCAGTTCACAGGCTTAGAAGCATAAAATAATAGAATTTTAAAGATGAAAGGGCCTTAAAAAGTACCCAGTCCCCATTCTTTTATGGATGAGGGGATAGATACTAAATTGCCCAAGATCATACATATTGTCTGAGCTGGAATTAGACCAAGCTGCTGACGTCCCAGTCAGTTCCCTTAATACAGCGCACTGCATCAGCCTTGTGTGGAGACGGAACATTCCCCTGGTCAATCCCGCCTGACCCAGTGGGCTGGGCTGAATGTCTCTTTCACTGTACCTCACACCCTCACAAATTTCCTTTTTTTCTAGTCAGGGAGAGTTGGTTTCTATCCAGACTCTTTTCCTCAATTTCCCCACTTTCGTGGTCTCGCATACTATTTCTACCTACCTACTAGAACAGTTCCTCTGATTCAAAATGAATGTCAAATCTAATCTCCTCCTCAAAATGGCATCCTAGTGGTCTCCGTCTCACCTCAGCACTCAGCCTTTATATGTATTTTCCTGCCCAGCCTTTTTGCAAGCTTATTTGAATTCAACAAGATATTATGAAGACCTACTAAGAGCTAAGACTTGTGCTTCAGTATAAATTCCTTTGTCCCTGAAAAAGCAGAAGAAAAATAACAAAAACCCAAGCCAATCCAGAAATTATTTCAAACCATCAACTAGTTTGGAAACAGAGTCCCAAATGAGGGCTCTCATTCATAAAACCCAACATAATTTTATTCTGTGGTGTTTCTTGGAAAAATCATTTTCTCTATGGATTCATTTTAGTTTATGTGCAAGTATTTCTGCCAGGCTATAGAAGAGTTTCTTGGAAGCTCTAGCAATGGAAGCTCTCATTATTTTTTTCTTTGTTAATGATTTACTGGTATTACCGGGAAAATCATATCATCTCCACGAACTGCCAATTTTCTAAGAAATTTTACTTGATTTCCCCCCCCTCAGAACAGATATAATTCATTATAACACACTGCAAGGGGCTGTCCACAATTGCTTGATAAAATTGTGTTATTTGAAGTCTTATTTAAAATTAGTGAACTATTGCCTCCGGCTGGAAATATTTTTATTATATAAAGATTTTCTGCTATAATGGAATTTGACTTATTCATTATACCTAAAATTTGGAACTTACTTTGTCAACAAACTGATGGTAAATTGGCAGGCATTATTTATTTAGGGTATGAGATAAACAAGTTTTCAATCTGAGGCCAAATTATTGGCAATTCTTTAATTAATCTAGTAGAAGATGAATTGAGACCACAGGATATGATTTGCTGCTGATACTCTGAAAACATGACACTTAGGTGAAAACTAATGCTCAAATCTCTAGGGACACAGTATCCAGAAAATGTTACCCTAAATGAGAGCCATGGAATACTCATTACTATGATGGAACCAAAGTACGGGTTTGACTTATCTGCAGAGCTTTGGAACTGGGCTTTTTTTTTTTTTTTTTTTTTTTTTTTTTTTTTTTTTTTTTTTTTTTTAGTTTGTGGGTTATGGCCCCATCTTCAGAAAAAACTATCGGAACCTAATGTAACTTAGCAAATCTTTCAAATGAAATAGTCTTGAGGGAGGCAAGTTGTCATTTTCTGACATATTATTTAGGGCTCGGCTCAGGTTTTGTTCTTTCTTCTTTCCCCACTTAAACCTCCTGCTCATTCTCTGTAAGTGCCATTTTCTAATTAAGGAAGATGAAATTTGTAATGTGTGGAAGAGCGACATGACCTCCCTCGTGAGGCAGTCTCGCTTCCCCTTGCACACCATTAAAAAATAGAATCCAAGGGTGGTTGTTTTTTTAATTGGTATCACTTTGTCTTTAGTGCAAAACACATGGCAATAATTTAGTGAACTTCAGTGCTCCTCTTGTGGCAAATTGATAGCATAATTTTATTATGAGTGGAACGATGACTTCTGGGAGCAGGAGAGAATCTCTCAGAACTCCACATAACTCGGTTGACTAAATGTAATACTGGAGAAGGTAATGAAAACAGAGCTGAGGCTCAGCAAGGGCTAGGAGATTTCAGTTTCTTGCTCCTGTCAAAAGGCTATTCCATAAATCAGACCTGAAGCTTATTTAATGTCAGAAGCCAGTAAGCCGACAAAGTACATCGGGGTGCTCACGTCAGAGAAGGTACACAGGGTCATGTGATCTCTAGTCCTTGGAACTGATGGGGTCATATAATCCACCTATGGATTTTAATAAGTAACTTATTCTGTTCCCTTTGGTGCTAATTATTTTACACTTCACTTACTTCCTGTTTACTGACACTGTTGTAGTGATTTCATCATGAAAAAAAAATTACAAGTAAAGTTAATCCGTCGGTCTCTTACTATTCTATTCCACGGCGTGTTTTTACTTTTCTTTTTCGCATTCTTCTACACCTACCCATTACATCAAACACAAACACAAAAGCACTGAATCCATGGGAACATCACAGGATAACAGGAAACCTGCATATTTAGCAAAGTGAAGGGCCACACTGAGTCACACAGATCTAAGACTGTCAGGGTTTGGTAACTCAGAGCTAAGAAGGTATTTGAAATTTACCCTATCGAACTCCTATCTTGAGGTAACACAGAAAACAAAGCCAGCCAGGACCTAATTCCGTTGTGCTACCCTGTGCACTCCTTTATGAAGAGGAAATTTTGCTCACAGGTATTCAATAATATCCAGGCATCCTTTTGACTGCACTGACAAGGAAGCAATGAGAATAATTCCCCCAACAAAAGCCCAAAAGGATGACTTTGCTCAATAAAATCCTTATGCATTTTATTGTACACAATGCTTATATTCAATACATTACTTATATTCAGTACAATGTTCTCATCATCAGACTACTGGAATCAGAGTTCCCTCTTTTGAAGAGAGTACTTTTCTGAACTTTAAAAAACAATGAGTGGAGACAAAGAAAGCTGTCACGTGTTTCATAATTTTTAAGTGAAATGATATCCAAGATCTAGGTTTAAGATTGATGACAGTTTGATTTTGAAAGTAACAAAATGTCACTCTCAGACAGGTGAAAGTATGTAAATACCCATGACCATCTCTATGAAGATCTATCAATCAATAATGAAAGCAGGAATCATCTAATAGTCATTCTTATGATATACCCTTAGTAAAGAATGGCCTGGTCCTGCCTCCAGAATTGAGCTGAATCCTTTAAGTCAAGACCATTAAAGAGATTTTTCACCTGTGGGCTTTGAGGTAGATTTGAATTCAGATCTTTGGGGATTAGTTCACTGTCTCTACCACTCTGTTAGTAGTTACTGCCAAAGTTTTGGCTTATTTAAAGGCCTTAAGGAAGTTTGAAACTCAAGAGGTCCACATTAAACAGCCTAAAACCTCAGCTTGCAGAGACTTATCTAAAAGATAAGCTGTATCTAAAGACAGACGGGAAATCTCCTATCTTTCAATGTTTACCTTGCCAGGGAAAAAGAGAAAGAACTTTGCAAGTGTTGCAACCTGAGTGCAGCATTAACTATTTGGGATGAGGGCAGTGAGTTAGCTGCAGATCTATATTAAATGACCAGTCAGCAACAGTGACTGATTCGTGCACAAAAAACTAAGGTTTTTTATTGTGATTATAATAAAATGATGAAGCAGGAAAAAGATGTGAAGAAACTAAAATTAAAAAAAGAAAGAAACCACTAATAAGTGCCTATGTATTTTTCTACTCACGTTTCTAATAAATTTGCAGACAAAAAAAAATGGTTTTCCTTGTTTCCAGAATAGAGGAAATCATTCTGAGTATCATGAATTGGACGGACAGGATTTCTGAGGCAAGCAGTGGGAGGGGCCACCTAGCCAATGGCGCTGCTCTCCAATTCTTAAAAGATCGAACACAATGAAAACAACAGCAATGACAACAAAACAAGTCCTTAAGATCAAGAGGTTAATAGGACCGACATTTACTCATTAACAGAGCAGATTCTCAATTA
Organism: Saccopteryx bilineata; assembly: GCF_036850765.1. NCBI lineage: Eukaryota > Metazoa > Chordata > Mammalia > Chiroptera > Emballonuridae > Saccopteryx > Saccopteryx bilineata. The sequence continues at coordinate 84,958,404 of NC_089493.1, read as the reverse complement.
AGTAATTTTTGGAAAGCTGCTCTCCAGCGAGTGACTGCCTGAATGAATGAGTGAAGTGAGTGAGGACTCGGTCTAAAGACTGTTAAGAAAGTATGCATTTCTCTGAGAGTACATTTTTAGAATAAATGAGAAACCTCTCTCTGTTGTGGGTAAAGGAAGATGTGAAGAAAAATAACTTACTGAAAAAGGCACCAATGTGGTACAAAGGACTGAAAATTAAGAACCAAGCTATAGCCACCAAGACCTTTATATTTTAACAGTGAAAAATGTAGAGAAAACAAGCAACACAGGTATTAGTATATTCTGATCTATCTTCTTTTTACCTCTTTTTAATAGTTTGTTAGTTGTTTAAACTTTGCATTTATAAACCCCTTTCTATTTTCTATATTCTAGAAATAAGTTAGAAGATAATTTAAAAACTCCCTTTTTTAAAAAATGTTTTTTATTTTTTTAAATACAGCTTTATCTGTGACTGAAGTTAGGAATACTTAGGAATCTGTTGATATAGGATAGTTTTGTAATATTTTTACTGAATAGTCTTTACTCTTTTTCTACTTTAAAATAAGTAAATATCAAGTCCATATCATCCTACTTTAAAATCATACAACCCACGAAATAGACTTTTACTTCTTTGCTGCTTTGAGAAACCGTGTAGATCGTGCCAATTGAGATGGATAAAGGATTTATTTGAATGAACCCTGTCCCCCTTCCAAACGCTGGTCTAATGAAGTGCAGCACTAGGTAGAGCCTGGTGCCGAACACAGGACTTGTCTGTGCCGTTTATTGTCTTTCTCAATGAAAGAGAGGAGACCCATTCTAAGACTCTTCAAATATCAATAACAACCTCCATTTGGGGCCAAATTTCTCTCCATACTTAGAGACTTTTGAAAAACATTAACTTTCAGCGTGAGAAATGTTACCTTCAAAAAAGTACTCATTTAAATATTTTCTTTAAGGGGCAATTATTTTTGGAACTGATTCAGGAACTTGTTGCATTCCTTTTTTTGTTGTTTTGTGTTTGCTCTGTGGCACTGTACTTTCCTCTAAATGAGGAACTTTTTTTCTCCCCTTATTGGCATTCCAACCCAGCAAAGAAATATGCATCCTGAGATAATGCTGCCAGCTTGCTATGAAAACCATATTTCATTCTTTCTTTGTGGAGCAAAAGGCAAGAGGACAAAGGAGCTGGTATAACTGAATGTAAAGGATTGCAGGGAACCTCCCCTTTGAGTTCCCTCGCTGGCACCCCTTCCTTTATTTCCCCCTCTACTCCTTTTGTTTACCAGAGCTGCTTGCCCAAATTCAGACTGAATCTCAATTTCTGGAAGTGGTACTCCCATCTCTCCAGGAGAGAAGGTATCCAGAAATGATAGAGTAACATGGCAGTGGATTGGAGGCACAGGGAGCTGCCTAGGTACAATGAAGATATCAAATTTTCAGATCAGTCTGGGACTTTCACCAATCTGTTGCAGAAAGTGAAAAGGGAAAGTATGGTAATTGTCCCTCTTTTTCAAAATTAGTATGTCATGTGTCAATGTCCTGGTCACCCCCAGTTACCTTTGCTGTAGATAGAGCAGAATGAAAGCCATTTAAAAGTCAGGGCAGTCCCTCTGGTTAAACATTAATCATGTGTTTTTCTGTTCACATCTTTAAGTCTCTCTTACCACCTTTTTTTGGTTTTCCTCTCAGAAATAACTGCAGGTCCCTAAGAAATAGCACTATGACCCTGAAGACAGAGTGACCGGACCTATGTAGAAATGAAAAGAGACTGGACAACCTACTGTTGACACAAACTCGGTTCTTTCATCCCATGAACAACTGTTGGTAAAAAAAAAACAAACCCAAAAACACTCTACTTCATGGGGATTGTTGGCATTGTGCACCGCTTGGCATCTCTGCCTCTTTCCATGATCACTGATTTTTCTGGAATAGAAGGCCTTCGGAAAGAGAAGCATTTCACCTCGAGCTCACCCAACTGAAGTTCACAGCCATGCCTTTTTGTATTCATTTCCTCAGCGCGGCTGCTTCAGTACATTCAAGGCTGACAATGGTTCCAGCACCTGGCAAATGTGACTTGAGATTCAAATGAATTTTTATTCAGAAACATAGATGTTACTTGGAAATAATCACCAAAGACGGCAGCTCTGTGTTGAATAAATGGCCACGGTGGAATGGTGGAAACTGCTGAGCAGAGACGCTATTTAGTCCAGCAGGCTTGTTCGCTTTCGGTTTATCTCAACTCCACCTCCCTGGTTTATCACTCTCCCCTTTAATCCCCTCTCTCTTGAGATAAAAGTGTCCAGCTGTCTCTGTACCTCATTTAGATTTCTTGCACCACTGGCCAATTATTCCATATGTTTACTACAAAATGATGTTACTCAATTCCCAGCTTACTCTGGATGTCCTGACAGTGCAACGCACTTCCTGGTGCCCGCCCTCGTGGTCGTGGAGTGACAACATACACACCCTAGAAAATGACTTTTTTGTGCTGTAAAGAAGTGCCATATCTTCTTCCATCTACCCAGCCTCCTACTCACTAGGTTTCAAAATTGAGCTTGGGGATCCATCGACAGGGGGCTGACGTTGACCCTCATCTCAAAACCCACCGAGAATACTGTCATTGCCTTTCGAGTGTGAGACTCAAGGAAAAGGCATCCAAATCTTTCTGGACTGAAGGACTCCTGAGGAGAATGATTGCTTTCCTCAGGCTACCACCCCGTTCCCATCCACGTCTGAATCAGGGCCGAAAGCTCTTCTAACAATACTACCCTTTATTTTAAGAGCACTTTTAATTTACAGCAATTTTTCACACACAACTTCTTTTGTCTCCATCCACATTGGTCACATCGGTGCGTTTTCCACATAAGAAAACCAGTCACCTGGGTAGTTAATGAGCCTTCCGAAAGGGACAGGGAAGAAGGCTGAAAAGAGAAACTGATTCCCAAGGTAACTGTACTGTCACAGCTCCTTAGTCCTAATTGAACAAGCTCCTGTACATACTAGAAAAATTCATCAGTGTGGCCACACTGAAGTTAGTAAAATAAGACTGTCTCTTTCCATGAGGGTCTGTCCCTTCTAAGAGTGAAGGTCTGATTATTAAAAGCTATTAGACCTAGAATGAATGTTGTCAGACTGCTGATAAGAAGGTGGGGCAAACAAGATGTAGATATTTCATCTCTTCGTTTTGAGAGGCCCATATGAGGACATTTAAGTTATTACACAAAGGAAGTCTCTGAACTACCCTCAACTAGAAAGTTCTTTGAAATTTAAGTTTCATGAGGTTTTATTTGGGGTCCAGGAGATAGCCTTCTATCAAGAAAGTGAGTCTTTTATTCCAGGTATACCTGTATTGAAGTCACCCTGTGGATTTTCCTTGTTGGCACATAGATAGGACATAGTTACTGAAGTGACATGAGTTTTAATAGTACAGTATTTCTTCCTTTAAAAATTAACCTGGATATAAAAAGTTTAAAAAATTAATTATAATTCTGATCTAGCACTGAGGAAAGTTACATGAGTACATGGAATTGTCATGATTTTTCTTATAGTACTTTTAGTTCAAGGGACTTTAACTGTCAAAGTTAAGACTTTGCCATGTTTCAATTAATACAATTGTCAAAGATGTATAAATGCATCCCAACAAATTATTCAAACAAGAACATCCTCATTTAAAAAAGATTTTTAAAAATCTTTTCTCAGTGAATGCTTGTAAGTATGCTGCCTGAGGAAATACAAGAGCATTTGCACCTAAAACTTTCCTTCAAAATGTCTATTCTTTACAGCTATTTGAGACTACTTACTCCCTAAAACTCCCTAATCTTACCTCCCTGGCATCAAAGAACTACAAAAAAAAAAAAAAAGAAAGAAAGAAAAGATCATCTGAGAAACTACAAAAGCCTATCTTTGTTTAACACAGAAGCTACACACAGTAAGTTGTCTCTTCTAGAATTTTATTTTCCTTAAATATGTCTATTTGTCCCTGAAAGGAATCTCCATTTTAGTTTGTAAGCTATTCAATGACTTCTTTATTGATATCATTATACAAAATCATCATTTTCTCTCCAATTTTTACAATTATTTATTTCTATTTTAACAATCGATAGCATCTATTATATGTGCCAGCACTATGCTTAACAGAGCATGCAACATTTTTTGAAGTCTTACAGATATATAAGAAGTATATGACTACTGTTCCTATTTAACAGATCCATAAACTAAGGCTTAATGGGATTAAGTGATTTGCTGAGGGTCAAACATCTGACAAACGGTGGAAACCGGATTTTAACACCGTGGGATCTGGTTCCAGCGTCTAAGTGCTGACCTACTAT